>NC_089315.1:7683290-7950790 GCF_036669915.1 Pocillopora verrucosa | reverse complement strand
AAGAGCCCTAGGATCGAGATGAGTGCCTATATTAAAAATAAAATGGACGACGGCTAAGCCTGCTCAAGAATGGCTTATCACTGGCCAGTGTGATTGCACACACTGGAGGCTTCTCCAAGGCATGCGTGTTTTTGGCACAATAACGTGAGATGAAACTGAGATTTTAAAAATATTTTGAAACGCAGAGTTGGTAAACTCTTAGGCATTTGTGACGAAATACAGTAGGAAGTAAACATCTCCGCACGACTCAATATAATCTGCCAAACTATGCATCGTGTGGCCTTCGTGTAAAATGTATGTCGTAATGCCATCAAAAACAATAAAAATTGCCGTTTACGAGGTAAATAGAGATGAATCTGAAAAAGAACTGCCCATTCAATTTTACTCCCGCTCAAGTTGAATCAAAAATATTTTTTGTTTCATCGAAAAACCGACAGGGCAATAAATTAGGCGTAGCCTTGAAACGTAATTGTAATTAATCAAACTCACTAGCATTAAAATTACATAGCCTTTTTCGCATCTATGTAACCTTGATTCTCGTAAAAAATTTTCAAAGTACCAATTACATCTTGGTCTAACCAGAATATAACATGTTAAATTTAAAAAATGCTTTCCAATAACAGTGTTGAGTAAATCAGTGTAGGTCGGTAGACATGGAATGAAGACAAGATGCTCTACTCTGAAGCACTGTAGGCGTTTTCTTCGCTTCAAGAATAAGCTATGAGCAAGTGTTAACCATAACAAAAACTCAATAAGTCGTTGTGTATAATCTACGTTTCGTAAGAGCATTTTTCATAGAGGAGGGCGATGCTACGGCACATATATTACGTTAAGGATAAAAATAGAAAATTGCTCCCTTAACCGCCAAATTTCCTTGGATCGCTCTTACATTCAAAATTCACAATTAAGTCTTTCGTGTATGTCTGACGATGTATTACAAAAATAACTAAGAAAATAAAAAGAGAATCGATGCAGTGATATATATTGAATTACATAGCAACTACACTACTTTCGCCGGCTGGCTGAGTTGTTGAACGTAGTTTTTTCCTTAAAAATGTTGCCGGTGACATAACAATTTTGCCAAATCCTTCTTGATGAGCGAAGGCGTAACTTGAACGTTTCGAGCTTCGCCTACGAACCAGCTGAGGCTCATATTCTACCAGTGGGGAAGTAAAGCGCATTCTTTTGTGTGCTTCTTTTCGCCTCACAGTGTCGCTGAGTGTGGCTTTCAATTCATTTTCAAGGAAGTAGTACGACAAACGAGGTGCTATTGTCACAGCAAGAACAAGGAACAAGGTAAACCAGAATTTCGGATTACCGTACACCTCAAACTGCATACCATAATAGTGGCCCTGAGGGAAAAGGTCGAAGACGAACTTGGCGTAAAAGGCGAAGTAGAAAGCGAAGTAAAACAGGATGCTTCCCCAGATAAAAAAATGATTAATCCAGGTCCAGTACTGCGTAAGAAACGAGATCTGTCGGGGACAAAAAGAGGTGTTAATATTTCTTCCTATGATGTGACCCCATAATGGTACCAGCACAACGCCGCAACAAGTCAAAAAAAAGAAAAGAAAAAAAAAAACCTAAATTCGTGTTTTGTCGCAGATCCCCTCATGGTCTTCAGTTTTCAGGGCTATCTTCCCTTGGCCAACCTATACTCACTCCTTGAATACATTCATCAATACAGAGAGGATTTAGCACTTCGCTGACGTTGTCACAAGAATTTTCAGCGCCTATCCACTCACCTCAATATTGACTACCACTACCAGTACGGCGGCGACCACCGTACCGAAGAAATACACAGATGACGTCTCTAAGCCATCATTCGCTATATCATCATGGAACGCACCGTACGACAAAAAGAAGATTGCCAACGATGTGAGAGCCCCGTACAACAGGCTGAGAAAGAAGATTTTCTTGTTGAACAGTAGGTTAGTCTGGCCAGGAACGTACAATCGAGGATACTTGGAGCAGCCGTTCTCTGAGACGTCCTGTTTGAGAATAATAACTATTTTAATCGGGAATCAACTGTTTAGATAGTTGGTTTCGAATCCAGTTTATAACGCATTCTATCCAGAGAAGCATTCGCTTGCATAAGGGTATTTTTTTTTTGCAGCCAGTTTAAATGAGAACGCAAAGGCTAAGAGAGAATTAGAGCTGGAGTCTCATACCAAGATAACAGAAGGCTCGAGTCTTACTGCAAGGAAACGTAAAATTTGAGTCACGCGAGAGAAGCGTGTTGCTAGTCTATAAACACAAAATTAACGACAAAAGTAGGTTCAAATCCAAGAGGGAGAGGGAAGTTGGAAATTTTCTTCCACAACTCCGAGTTGCACAAAAGGTCAGTGGTACCCAAATCACAAAAGAGTTGAAGGTGTAACTGGAATAAGGTGCGACACGCAGAACATAAGACTTGACTGACAATTCAGAGGGTTAAAAACTTATGGAACGAAATCCTGGGGGAGAGCCTTTAATTTAGTTCAACAGAAGTCTTACAGGATTTTCTGGAGGTATTTGGATCATCGTCCTTCTCAATGACGACATCCCACAGTAATTTAAAAAGAATCCCTACCTGATCAAGAACCGCTAAAAACACGACTGGCGCGGAGGTAAAAAACACGTTATAAAATGAGATGAACCATGCATCATACAGCGTCTGAAAGAAGTACAAAACATGAAGATTTGGAAGTAAGTAACACTAACATTTTGCACCAACACAAACAAACACCATACACAAACAACAACAAAAAAGAGGGGAGGGGTTTAAATCCATTGTCAGTCTGATAAATGCCTATCAAACTACGCAGATTAATTCAGATGGACAAACTTTTTCCAACTTAAGCAATAAGACCGATGTACTGTGACCATAATATGCCATAAGTGTCCTGGATGCCCAAAGCGTCTGTCTTAAAACGAGGCCAAGTGCGTGGACTTTGTAAAGGATATCTTTTTGTTATCATGCAAACGAAAAACTAATATTTCCAAGATAAGTTTTGCATTAGGCCCAATTTTGAAAGATAGGCCATTAAGATCTCGGAAATGGCCAATTTATAGAATAGGCAAGTCTCATCGGGCTGACAAACCCATTACAACAAAGCTGAACCAGGTTTTATCAGCATAAAACGACTGGGTGTAATGCTACTATTCCAAGATGAGATCCTGATTCACCACAGGTAACCCAGCAATTCATCAAGTTTCACAAAGAATTTGCGGGTGCGGTGCCCTGCCTGAGACAGGTAAAGGAATGGAATCTAGTGATATCATGGCCTACCAACCTGGAAACAAATATCAGCTATACTTAAAAAACAAAACAACTATCATTGAAATTTACCCTACCTGAGCAGAAAATCCAGTATAAAAAGCGTACCATAGTTGACAAAGCGTAAATGCAAAATTCTTGTAGAAAAAATAGTTTAAAAATTTACTCATTCGAAAGTAAGACCATCGTCCGTGGACTAAGAGAAGTCGCTGAAGATACGTACGAAAATAGTTAAGGAAAAATAATAACTATCATTATCTTATATTACCGTAAATTACCATTTAGCAACCCTATGGGAGGAGAAGGAGGTTGTAGTTACGCACGGGAGTTAAGAAACAAGTGTTTGTAATTGGCGGTCACGACAAGCGCGCAAACAGAAATCCGTACAAAAAAAGAAAATAACGTGGCTTTATAGTAATACTACTCAGATGTAAAGGATATTTAAATTGTGCGAAGGAGAAGTCACTCGCCAGCACGGCTTGCATTCCTTCTTGACCGCTTATTCCAACACCTATATGAGCAGCTGCGATGAAACCCAGAAAAAAAGAAAAGGCACTGAGTGAGAATTAATTGTGTCCAAAGAATTCATCGTTCTGTTTTAAGATGGCTATCCTCCTATCAACGAACTAATCCATCGTGTAAAGTGCTTCATCAAATCAAAGATAGCCGTACCTTTAATCATACTAACGTCATTGGCTCCATCTCCAATAGCTAAGGTCACAGCTTGAAGATTGTCTTTGACTAACTGTACAACCAGGGCCTGCAAGAAACAATTGCAGCATGGTCGCTCTGTCCTTTAAATTCAAAGAGTAAATAACCCTTTCACTTCAAAGATCTCATTACTAATTTTCCATACTGTTCGCCATACAATTCATAGGGCGAAAGTTCGGAGAATTTAGCATTGGATCAACCAATCATCTAACAGATATTTTTCCTTGTTCTCAGTACTTGCCTTCTCGATGTTGTATTGGTACTGTAAAAAGAAATTCTGTCTTGGTCAATCTTGGGAATTTAAGGGTTGAAAAGAGAGAAACGCTGTAGTACCCGTGCGGCTCCTTTCCGCCGAACAGTTCATTAACCCTTTGACCCCTAAGAGTGACTGGCGTCTAATTTCTCCCTACAATATCACCCTCTAATCAAACATTAAGGTAACGAGAATATATGAAATCATCACCACCCAGTGGAGCTCTTGATTTTTAGAGAAACTCTCCGTGTCAGCACCCTAGGAAATGTACAGAGAACAGTATAGAGACTATATATATTGATGTTAGGGTGTAACGGGTTGAATGGCGTAATATTACGTCTACATGTCAATATTATGCCGTCCCGCTCAAAGTATTGCAAGGGGTTCGAACCCGTCTACGATTTAAAACTCGATTTTCCTGGGGAAAAACGACGAACAACTACTGGTTGTAAAGGCTGGTTTTTGGCTGGAAATTGATTTAAAACCAATTCTACAAGGATAGCATAGGATGCTTACTCGTAAACTCGCCTATTTTGCTTCTTTCTGCCACATCTATTCAGACAGCAGCTACTAGCTAAACGTTTGAATTGAAACTACTGGCGGAAGAGGACGACAAAATAAGCTGAAATGTGGTCAAAGTATGTACCTTTTGAAGTGGCGTGACTCTACAACAAATAACCGCTTTACAAAGGCAAGCCAACTCCAGGAATTCTTTCTCTAAACTTTCATGAAGAGCAAAAGCCTGAAAAAGTACAGTATAAAGAAAATATCGTAAAGTTATATCAGGAGTAACGCGTCTTTCAGAGAGAAAATAAGTCTGGTTTACTCACTAAACTTTTTCCAGGAATAACCAGTCCAAAGGTTTGTTCCTTTTTGGGCGTCTGAAAGTGTAAACGTAAAAGAATGAAAAGCAGCTAAATCTATCAATCCCTACCAATTTGTCCATTCGTAAACAGTTTGGCTTATCAACTAGGTTGTGTTAAACCTTTCCCATTGGAGGAGAATCCCTACACCTTTCAAATGGAATTTTGATCCGTTGTCCTCAATAGTGCACCCTTTCTGACCATTTATTAAACCTAAGCAAACCCTAACATATCAGTTAAGAATTCTTCCAAAAAACGATGTAGAACAATCAAAGATTCAGTCATAACCCACCAGAACCAAGGGCACAATGTTCAGTTATTGTTTGTGCAAGAGCTACAACGTTGATTAGCTTAAAAGTTCACCTTTACCCCAGCCTGCAGAACAGCGGTTGTTTCCTACTTCGTAGAAAAGGTTGTGGTTATTCATCGTGGTGAATAACAATAAAAGCTAAGTTTTTCGTTTGTCTCACGATGTAGTCACGTGTGATGTAGATCGCGATCTACATCACACGTGACTACATCGTGAGACAAACGAAAAACTTAGCTTTTATTGTTTCCTACTTGTTCGCCTTATCAAATACATCAAGTTTGCCGCTCATGTTTTGCCGTAAGGAAACGAGTTGTCGAAGAATTTTGGCGAACTGGTGGAGATATGGGCGGGGAAGGGGAAAATTCTATTTTATGAGGCAAAACTTTCATAAACCGGAGGTAAGCGCGAAGCAATCGCGAAGGGGCGAGACCCTGCTCTCCTTCCCTTACGCATGTCACGCCCCTAATGCTCGCATCCGCTGGCCTGAAAAAAGGCAAACAAATGACGCTTGTTCAGCCCCTGGAGATGGAGTAAAAGTTGGTGGTTGACATGCCAGAGCGAGTTGACTGGCCGTGACTGAGATCACACCACTAAACTATTTCCTCATTCTAAGGGCACAGTGACATAATTGTGTTCTCTTTTCATACCTGTACAGTGGCTGATTTCTCGCCCATATAGTTATCCTTGTACGATATCACTTCAACTTTTACATCCTTGAGGCTGTTTTCTTTACTTTGCAATCGAGAGATAGGTGCTCCTACCACTGCTCCGCCCTTAATTTTGTTTTTACATTCGGAAATCGCCCTTTGAACAGACTCTAAAGATTCTCCATCGATTGTAAACACTTCGGTCATATCATCGGTGAGCAGATGACACGAGTACCCAATATTGATGGCTGTTTCTGTTGAACAAGAAAAAGCAAAACGGGTTCAAATTTTCATACAACTGCCTTGTAACAGAAATTTTTAAAGTATCATTCTTGCGCATCGTCCTTGATCCGTACAAACAGTCTCCCAAAGAAATAATTGCCGCAAATAAAACACTGCACAAATTTACTACCATTTAACAAATTTGAAACTACAAGGGACTAGATGAGATAAGGCTATTTTCATCCTGGACGGCAAAAACTTGTCATCGGATAACACGCAAATCGCTTATCCGCAGAGTAAAACACAACGGTATAATCTGAGTACCAATGTTGCTGATGTTTAAGTTGTTTAGAGAATCTGAGAATGATTAGCATAGAGAAGAGTTCAGTCTCTGAGATACCTGTCAAAGTCTTGTTACGGTATCTCTCAAAGAAAAGGCATGCAGCCATCATCGCAAAGCAATATCATCATACTTACCTACTTTATCACCAGTCAAAACCCAAATCTTAATATTTGCCTATTGAAAATGGGAGAAAAAGCTGTTAGCCAGAACTGATGGGTGAAAGATAACAATACACTCGGCAATCTAGTAAGACTGAAGTAAGAAAGTGCTGGTTAGTACGTTGGACTTCACAACAAGAGGTTTGGGTGCGAGCTCTGGCTGTGTCATCGTGCTAAATTCTGGCGCAAAACATTTTTAACACTCAACGTACAGACCTCAGCTAGAGTAGCGATCGTATCCGGGACATCATCTTGAAGTTTGTCCTCAATTGCCGTTGCACCAATCAGTATTAAGTTCTGCTCAATGTCCTCATAGACCTGGTTTATAACAAAAAAAAATATCTAAGCCACTGAAATCTTCTGGAACTTAAGTCACAATCTATTCTAAGTATCCTCACCTTTTGAACAAGCTCATCCCTATTTTCCATGGCCATACTGAAGGAGGAAAGATATATTACGTTAGAGAAAACACAATGCCAGACATGACTACTTGAAAGAAAAGATCACAAATTAAAGAAAAGATCATTTGGTATTGAGGTGAGTTGACAGCACCTGTCAAGTATAACCTATGGTATAAGGAAAATTTGTAAGCTAGCTCTTTCACTCCCCGGAGTGACCGAAAAGGTATTTCTTCCCACAATATTAATTTATTTTGGAGAAGAAAGGTGAAAACAGAAGAAATATAAAGCAGAGGATATTGTCTGATCTAGAACCAAATTCTCAATACTAACGTTATATGAATTAAATAACAGACATTGAAGAGAATTGCTGTTTAGATTTTTTGGTAGTGAAAGGGCGTTGCACAGACAGGTTGAAGAGACACTAACCCTGTAATTAACGGACACTGGCGAGGTTCGCCTGATGAGTGTTTCCTTTAGAAAGTGTCACTGTTATTGAAAATAAGCGACAGAAATTGAGTGATATGTTCCATTGTCGATGTCTATCTTAGGTGTGTCCTCTGATAAACGCAAACAGCAAGACCACAGCCATACAAAACAATCATACCTCGCCTCCTTGTACCGGACCTCCCACTCCTTGTACACGTCAAGTGGTATGTCTTTGTAAGCTGTTACCAGCGTACGCAAACCTTCCGCTGCAAAGACCTGGATAAAAGCAGGAAGTGAGCTAGGTGGTGTTTAAAAAAGACTGACTTGGTCACAAAACACATGTGGCTTTCTGATCAGGGCATACTATGCACTTACGTTCAAATGCTGCATTGTTTTCGTCATGAGAGGTTTGCAGGAATTGTCTAGAAGTTCGTACACAATGGTATCTGAAAGACAAACAATTTGTAAAATCTAGATTTTATTCTCCTTGCACACAACTGTCTAAATATAAACTAATGTTCGTTTCCAAAGGGGCCGTTCAATTTCTAACATAAAAGGATCTAAAGTAGTAAGTTTCTACAGTACGGACGTATATAAATTATACATAACAGTTTCAGAGAAGTAACAAGCTGGTGAACTTAGTGAAAGGAACTACATGACGTCAAGTACACTGGAACTTGAGATTACATCCTCGAGCGAGGAGAAGTTGACACTTATACCTAGATTGGATTCAAAAACAAGTCCTCCTCCACAAAGCGAAACCATAAACTTAAAATCTGACCATTGTAACCGACTGATTTAGACCACTTCGGTTGAAAGTGGACAAGGAGGAACATGTGGGGGGTCAGAAAAGGAAAGAGATGACAGTACAAAAATACGGGCCTATTAAACGATCTGGTAATTTTGCCAACCTCTTTCCCACTATTTATTTGCAAGCGTGCATGAACAGAACGTCGAGGGGGAAGCAAGAAACCAAGTTTAGAGACGAATTAGCACGTCGCATATCACAGTTAACAACTACTAACCAGCGCCTTTACAGTAGAGCTTTATTTGGTCGTTTCGTCGAACAATAACCTAAATAAAATGGACAAAATTCATACTCACTTAGTTAGTGCTGTAAAATACATCAAACCACAACAAGATACAACGTCTGCAAATTTTAATTACTTTAAAGTTGTTTTCAGTTTTGTTCTTGTGTGTTATTCAGGCGCTTATGCCTCGTGATTTTCTTCTGATGCAATTTTGTTTCAACTTAAATAGTTGTATCTTTGAAAGAAACTTACCGACATTCGTTTTCGTTCATTGTTGAAATCTAAAATGGCAAGTAACTCATAGATCTCCTGCAATTTAAAATTAAAAATACTAAGAAGCCTGAAATAGGAGATAAAATCAGCCACCTTCCAAGAAATTCATATAGGATATTCTACTGACCTCCTGCTTTAATACATCAATCGTAATCGTGGTCGGTGAACGTTCCTGGGGAAAGATAAATTCATCGTGGATTGAGTAATCAATCTAGTGACACATTCATATCAGAAATATTCCAATTTAAATCATGTACCATCCAGAGAGCTTTCCTGCATGACACCTTTCCGTTTATTTGACCTCAAGAGACGATACCATTTGCTATGGTCAAGACCGGATTCTAAATTTTATTGATGTCATATTTGATGAAGATACAAATGCTCCAAATACTTTATATCTTCCAAACTTTGATCAACCTTTTCTCGCTGAAATCAACGGGAGCAAACAGGTACCTTATCCCTTACACTCCCATGAGTGACAAAGACAAGATTTCTCCTTACAATATCAATACAATATCACGCAGGCAAGTGATAAGAAAAAAGAAAAATATCATAAGAGGATTGTTAATTAAAACAAGGCCAATTTCTCCGAACTAACTTCATAAGAGTTGTATGGTAGACAGTAAGGAGAATCACTCAAGGGATCTTGGGGGTGAAAGGGTTAAACTGGAAATAATTCCTCAAATTCTACAAACTTACTGGCAGTCGTTTCCTTTCGTTTTGGCTAAGAGGGCCTCGTGCGAGGACAGGAGGAGCAAAAAAGCAGCAAACAAATCAAAATAAAACAAAGCACTACAATATTGGTACTCCTTCCACAGCCACATCCCTTCTTCTCCTTTTGCCCTCGTGACTCCCATCTAGCTTGGTCATTAGAAACAGAAACGACACTTACGCCGGCTATAACCCCGCCAGAATAATTTCCCTACCGCCATTTGATTTAGTAGCTAACAGTTTGTTACCAAAAAGGTGAATCCAAGGTTTCTTGCAGCCGTCACAAGAGCTGCTTCGTCGGGAGACTGGGCTTGATATTCCAAATTACCTACCAGAACAAAAAATTAAGTAAAAATACTGTAGACGGCGCCATCCTGTGAGACTGACTACAAATATATTAAATGGAGAGAATGGCCTGATTATGGAAAGTAATTTAGGAAAACAAAAAGAACGAGTTTTCCTTGAAACGTACCATTGCCTCGTTCCACCATAACCGTGTGACAGACGGCTAATAACCGAAACAGTTCATGGCACTCCTAAAAAAACAATAGATGTTAACAATGGCAGCCATAATTACACCTGCGTCTATAGCTGATTCTGTCGCACACTACTTTAACTCAAATATCACTGTCAGTGTAAACAACAGAAATCTCAGTACGAAGTCTATTATCTCAAATTTTACCATCGGTGTTTGAGAAGAATCTCAATATGGAACGAGTTGGTTCAAGGACCTGACAAAACGGATTCTGGCCAAGACGGCCCCGTCCTGTGAGAGGGGACACTTAGTTATCACACTCAAAATCAGAGATTTTCGGGTTCCAAAGGTAACAGAAGAAGGTAAAATTAATTTACAATCCTTTCAGAGTTGAATAAGACCACGGCAACTCAACTTATATGCGTGTACTCGTGAGGAATGGAGCTCCTCTTGTTTAATATACCGACAAGAATAAGTTTTTTCAACGTTTGGACCTGGATAATGGCCAGAAAGAGTCTTCAGTACGAATGCCAGCTGTTCTTGGAGTCCGAAACTCATTTCATTTAGTAAAACCTCGGATTACACTTTTCATTGAAAGTAACTAATTCTCCCCTTTGTCAAATTCAATCCTACATGAATACGGTAAGCACTTTTCAGAAAATGCCAACTTTCGAATGAACGTTTTGTTACTTATAAAAAAATAGCAGCTTTTATTTGAGCAAAAGCAATACGAGATATTACGTTGTCACCTTGTTTCCTAGGTTTATTTCATCCGGCAAAGCCCGGTCATGAAATTTAAATTTTCCATCAGCGTAAGGATTGTTGGATAAGTCCACATCTGGTGCCTGAGTAACAAAAACTTCAACTGAAAAAATGGCTTTTGCTCACGCTTTGTCTTAACAACTTTATCACCCCTAAATACTTCTTTGAAGTCATTTGCTAGTGGAAAAAGCATTCGATCATCTAGAATAGAGTAAAACGTGGGTGTGAGGCTGATTTGCTTTAGTGTGAAAACGGGATTAGTAGATGAGAAAATTGACAACGACTGTTTTAGCGCCATACTGTTGCGCATAGTATAAATGTCACTGATTACATATTGAGTGATGTTACGCAAAAAGTTGACTCATTCAACATTCTACCAAAAGCTGAGACAAATTTATCAAGAATTCTTGTTTCAATTTATCCCGTGTAACACTGGCTTTAGTTCGTTGCGTTCGGTAATTGGTCTTGAAAATTCGCATCTCTCTCTTAACCAAAGAAATTCTGTATGTTACCCCTTCTTCTCTGATGGATACAGAGCTGACAAGAGTTTCCTCAGGATTTCCTGCACTCTCACCTTCTATGTGACCTAAACAGAAGAAATATAATGATTAACACTTTACACCCTCACATCAGCGCGCATGTTCTCCTTACTGTTCTCTATACATTTCCTAGGGTGCTGACAAGGAGAATTTGGTTAACAATCAAGAGCTTCTTTAGTTGGTGTTAGTTTCCTACATCCTCGTGACCTTAATGTGTGATTCAGGGAAGATAATGGATGGTGAAATTAGACGCTAGTCAATCTTAGGGTTTACAGGGTTGATTAGAGCAATAATACATAAGAATTTTTTATGATCGAAATCAAAACAAAATTGATACCATCACCATTTATGGTTAGTCACCCCTCTGGCCTTTATCATCGACTGAAAGTTTTTATAAACAGGCTAAAGTATCATCGTTCAAAACTGTCAGAATTAAGCTAACGACAGTGTGGGCTACATCAATCTCAATTTTCATGGTTAAAAGAAAGAAACAGCAGCTACTGAAATTGCTTTAAGCAAGATTTAATTCTTAACATTTTAAAGAAGAGTCTCAACACTTTATAAATCATGAGTAAGTTAGAGCCTGAAGGATTAGAACGTTATTTCGAGACCTTGTGAACTAACAGCTTTTTCAAAACAGGTTCTAGAAGTGTCAAGGTAGGCGCTGTCCACCACACTCGTGGTGTTAGATTGAAGTCGACAACAAGAGAGGTGAACCTGAACTTAAGCTTTTCTTCCGTGTTAATTCCTACCTAGGGTCAAACTGTTCCTTACCAACTCGGCAGAGTGTAAATCATCCAAACACAAAAATTAAGACCGCGACACTGAACAAATGGACATTCCGTAACCAAGTCCAATAACCTCGACATGCTCCTGATTTTATTTTCAATGACATGCACAACGCCGCGCCCCCATTTACAACGTACCCCACTCCCCTCCCTTTTGAGATTCACAGGTCGTCACAATCAAACATCTCAATTTATCGAATACCGGGTAAGAAGCAAGGATTGCACAATTTCTTTTAGTGATCACTCAGGCTTTGGGGCAACACTGATCATCAACAACAAGCCGAGAGATCGACTCGTGTCCGAGAACGATTTCATCGAGAGCACAAGAAATACACTATACTTTTTTTGTCCTGAGAGAAAGTTATTATTTCCGCTGATAGATCAATGTAAGATTGACAGAGCAGTTAGGTGAAAACCCAACCTAAGCCATGTAAACCAGTTTTGCAAAAGCTGTTAGCGCACAGGAAGACAGATCAGCGATTAAATAGTCATACATACGTCGAGAAGTGTCGTGCAGTGGACAATCAAAGAAGCAGCTATGAAACTGGCAAGAGTTGTGCGCCATGTGCATAGAGGGGTGCCGTTTGCCAGAAGAAGATCGTTCAGGAGGCTCTCCTGCCGCAATTACAGAACGATCAATTTCGGTTTAGCAGTGATTAGGTTATGCATTATTTTTCAGTCGATTTAAACCAGAGAATGTTTTCACTTGTAGTCTACCGTTACTATTAATCACAAAAATATTTATGATAGCCGATACCATGTTGTTGAATAAAGAATATTATTCCTCAAAAGGGATTAATTTTTCAATCCACTTCTCTAACAAAGTTATGATTGTTGACTTTCTGTTTAGCGTCGTGGCTCGTCTGACAAAAATTAGTTCCGGGTTTTGGAGCGTAACACAACAAATACAAGGAGGGAGGGACTACATGGGCCAATGCTGGTAACCCCGCTCTCTCCCCTCCCCTCCCCCACCCCACACCAGCATATTAGCAAGTTATTGACAATTCCTCAATCCCTATTGTGACCCTGACTAATGAGAGGCTTTGTGGAAGTGATGTGTCGTCCACAAGAACACAACACAATTAGCCCGGCCTGAGCTTGAACCAAGATTTCTTGATCTGAAGTCGACTGCGCTGGCCTGTAGGCCACTGCATATCCGATACATCGGTAAATTATCGGTAAATACGTACAGCACATTATAAGTAAAGCTACAATCCACTAACCATAGAGTCTACCATTTATGGAACATTTCTTAAATGTCATAATATTCTGCGTCAGTGTTCCAGTCTAAACAGAACACAAAAAATTTGTCTGAACAAAGAACATACTCATGGAGTATATACAACTTCTTTAACTAGCTGATGTTTATATAGAACAGCAATTCTCAAAGAGCAGTCGCTTTCCTCTCAACAAATTAGATTCACTCAGAGGTGTGAAGCTGGAATGTTAAGAGACAACATTCTAGTCGTTCGCTAACATACTGTCAAAATGATACAAAAAATAGCCCACAACTCCACAAATGTTCATACAGTATCGTAAATCAAAACTTTGGGAGGTTTCAATTGCGCTGTTGTAAAAACAACGTCCAATACACTCCTTTAAATTGTTTAAATGAAATCTCCCAAAGGAATCATTATAAAATCTGAATTAAGTGGTAACAAGGATATAAACATACAAACTGTGGGGCGAAAACGGGTATGAGAAGAGAAGGAATTCAGAGTCAGGTGAAAGTTTTCCTTCGCGTTTTCAAAAGTGTGATTTTACATCGAATTATCATGCCAACTTTGCGCATAACACTCCTATCAACCCTTATTGGAACAATAAGTTGCACATCACTGGAGCAACATAAGCCACACTGGCTTTGGCACTCAGTTGGATACACTGCACTGTGACATAATCTCCCACGCAAAACCTTATTGAAACAGTGTGGTACCAAAACAGATTATCCTCGCAAGGGATTTTGTGGTGAAACGTTTCATAGACCAGCCATGGAACTCTTCACTTATGCAGCGCAAATTCACCTTATCAGAAAAGATGTATTCAATTTGTCCAAGTTCCTCACTTAGGGTGGTTGTTCTGTGAAAAAAAGGAAGATGGGAGTCAGCACTTTTCGTTACTGCTGAAAAACAAGCTGATGTTACCTATTACACTAATGGAATACCCAATTAAACGTCACTGCACTAGTTTCATTCAACCATGCATTACGATTAGTTGAGAAAACTTTCCCCTCTTTCTCGAAAAACTAAAAAATCGCGGTTTGGTCTGACTGGCCTGAGTTCTACTGCTACGTTTCACAGTCAAATGCAGCAAAATGGCACAAGGGAAAAAAAATGTTAAAGTGAGAAAAAGTGTTGGAGCCCTACCATACAACAATGCTGCATGGGATATGACCATTTTCCTTCATTACGAACATCTCTTTGTGACCAAAAATAGTTATAAATGCAGTCCCTGTACTAACAGCACACTACATGGACTTTCGGTACTATTCTCTCGCGCGAGTTGACATAAATCGGCAAATTGATGTGCAAGCGCTCTGTGATCCAAAGACCTTGCTAGGGACCTCGCTCAGCAGCGATTACGTGAAGTGTTTTTACCTACTTCTGGTATACTGATTCAAGCGACAGAGAGACAGAACGTTGGAGTCTACCGAGTCCCATTATCGCAACATGTTTTTAAGGAGCGGCTATACTTGTTCACTTTGATATCGGACAATTCTAAAATGGGCTTCTAAAGTAAATCCGGGATTGCTACGGTTTTGCCTTCGTGGCTCCGTGATTGGTCCAGTATACCCGCGCCACTTGCTTGTTTTTAATTGAGCCCTGTGATAATCTTCGTTCTTTTGATTAGCTCTTGTAATGACTTAGGTTTCAGTTTTGCGAAACTTAATTTCAAAGCGCTCCATTTTCACAGTATACCTTGCCACAGCTGGAGTGTCCTTGATCTCGTAATACATACTGCAGTCCCAATTGATCCATAAACTTTGACCGAGGCGAATCACTTCCACACTAACACAAATAAAAATTAATTAGGGCGATACTAATGATAAAATCATTGGTATACAAAAAAACCATTGATCATTCATGTTACTGTACATTTTTATCGATTAAAAAATTAAATCAAAAGGAAAGGATATTGGCAGTCTTCGATCTACGCGGTTGCTCTTAGGGCCCTAGCAGCAAATGTTTGAGTTGAGGAGGGCGGGGGGAGGACTAATGACGAAAGCATAAGCTTCAGTCAACAAGGCAGGGGGATGGGAGCATACTAAGCAGGACAAGTTTTTCTTCGAAAAAGGTGAGGGTCCGAAGCCCCTCCCTCGCCCTCCCTCTGCGCGGTCCTTGGCAGAAGAAGAGGAGTGTTGGTTCTTTTACAAAGATAAACCAGAGAACCCAAGAGAAAGCTTTTGCTCAAGAAAGAAAACCAACGTCAGAATAAATCTACACGACGTGACATCAGCACTGAAAATAGAACCCAGGCCCAAGGTTTGGAAGCAAGTACTCTCGCCTCTACGCCACTTCTATTCACCCCGCAGATAAAAATCTGCACTGAAAAGTGTGTCTTTAAAAGACTTTATTCTGTCAAAAATACAAGAGCAACTAGGATCAAAAGCGTTCTTTGGTAAAAAACAAAAACTAAAAAAGTGAGCTAATAGCCTCTCATCTTGAGCTTTCATAACCTTCAATTTATCAGGGCAAGATAGCAAAAAAGATGTGATCTAAAGAACACAAAAAATTAGAAACGAAAAAAAGCTTGTTTTGCTTTAAACTGCCCTCATCACTAAGATACCCAGAAACCTTACCTGATATACAGTGAAATAGGAATGAGTGTGTTCAAAACCATGACAAAAGATGGCCAGTGGACGATGCCAATGATAACAACACTGTCCTTATAGAAACTCTCCCATGGTAGATATACTTGGAAATCCTTAAATTATTTTAAAAATTAAAACCAATTCAGTATTAGTAAAGTATAATACCGTGTGTCCAATTAGCAAGGCGGTAACTGGTGAGTCAGCTACTAGTCAGTGAACAGGTTTTCATTTTTAGAGCAATTTTTCAAGAGAACAGAAACGTCAATACAGAAATGGAGAGTGCGCAGAATAGTCAGCCGTACCTATAATTATTCTCTGTTTGTGATTGCTGCAAAACTCTACAACTCTTAAAGAAGATGATTTCGTTGTCCTTAAAGCTGTTTGTGAAACCGAAATTTTGTGTCAGCGATCTTTAAAGATCCCAAATTTTTAGGATATTCGAGAACAAATATAACGTAGACGTCTCGTTGCAAAAAGGAGAGGCTCCTCGCAGACTAGCTCTAAACTAACTTCCGTACGTAAAATATTTTAATAACGTTAATTAAATTGAAGCATTTCTAGAGTATATGAGCTTCACCGACACTGTTTGTCATGTCTAAAAATAAAAAAAAAAAAACGGAATACTGAGTACCTACCTTTCCGTATAATTCCTCCCATATTGTTGTTGCAATGGAGCAGAGAGTGCAAATGATTCCTAACATAGCTGCAATCTACAGAAGAAATAAGATTGTCGAAGAGAAGTTCATTTAAGGAAGACCGCATTTATACAACATTTTCGGAAGATGTTTATTTATTTCCAGCTAAGGGGCAGAATTATTTTGAATTAATGATATTATTGGACTAAATATATGTGCATGAATGTGGATCTATTTCACTGATTATTTTACTGTCCATTTTCCCTTGTTTTGGCTTGCATAGGGAAGCTGAATCATTTACACCCTAATGTCAGTAGGCATGTTCTCCCTACCGATCTCTACAAATTTCCGAAGATACTTGCGAGGAGAGTTTTTCTAAACAATCAAAAAGCTCCTGAAGTTTGTGATCATTTTTTTTATTCCTATGACCTTAATGTTTGATTCAGGGGTGATATTGTTGGGAGAAATTAGATGCTTATCGCTCTTAGGGGTTTAAGGAGTCTCTTTTTTTCGGAGGGGGGGGAAGGGGAGCTTTCACGAGAAAGCATTTTTCAAATTGAAAGAGACTTACATTTTTTGCGCAACAATGAAATTAAATCAAATTACTACGTGTCTAAAAAATAACATACTGGCATCTGTTAAAATACTTACCCACAAGATCAGACTGTTAGTAAGCTTGTCCAAACCTGTTCTTTTGAATTTACTCACCCCTACAGGGAAAATCATGGTAAAGTTAGGAGATGATATTGTTGTAAACAATTACTTATAAGAAGATTTTCATGCAAGCAAGATCTGAAAAAGGTGCTGCACAATGAAAAACATGTGAAACTAGTCATAAACAGGATTCTCATGACAGTGCCTTCTTTAAAACTGCCTGCTTCATTGTTGGTGCCCTCCCATTGACCAAAACCTACTCAAACAGGAGCATCAAAAAAATTTATTTACAAAGTACTAGACCTTCCAATCTTGAGATTAATCAATAGTAAGTCATTTTCCCCACAATATCAATGCAATGTCAAATTGGTGTTCAAATAGAATATCAACTGCAATGCATTGTTTGTCAGTAAACCCCAAATTCTCAAAACTGTCATTACAGGAAATGTATGACAGACAGTAAAGAGAACTGATATCAAGATCAGGAGGGAGAAAGAGTTAATCTTAAACCATACCAGTGTTCATCATGAGTTTAGTATCATGGCCAGCATATATCACCACACCATATACCCATTTGGTATTGCGCAGCACACAGCCCTGACAAAGGCAAATACATTAAAACAAGTGAAAAGTTTGATAAGATTTCCTGCTCAATTTTGAAGAAAATATGAAACTAAAAAATTTATTATTGCCCTCACTTTATCAATTTTTGACGTCATATCCAGCCACTACCTTAAGTTAACATTTCCTGGCACTGTATCTAAGTGTGGCATATAAGTCAATAAATGCTCCCATAAACCTCTTGGTTTCTCTGCAGCTCTCCTCGCCACACGTTCGATTTTCAGTTATATAATTTTATGTATGTGTAATTCCTTTTGTCTATACTTATGTGTTATAATTACAAAATGGTAAAATAAACAAGAAAAATTCCAATCATTTTCAAAGATAAAAGGATAGTCTTAACGATATAAGAGCCAGAGGTTCCTTAATGAAAAAAAAAAGCCTTTATACAGGCCCAAGTGGCCCATGGGGTCAGTGCTTAACTCCGCTTTTCTTAGCATGAAGCAGCTAGGAGTATTGCTACTCCCCCCTGGATGGGATGCTAGTCCATTGCAGGGTTACCCCCAGCACATTTGCTGGTGCCCATTTGTACACCTGGGTGAAGAGAAGCACTGTGAGAGTAAAGTGACTTGCCTAAGAACACAACACAATGACCCCGGCCAGGGCTTGAGAACACGGACCACCCGATCCGGAGTCAAGTGCACTAACCATGAGGCCATTGCGCCTCACAAGATTAAGTGTTGGCTGACAATGTTAGCTCAGTCAATGAGGTTTGGCAAAGCTCAAATTAGGTTAGCATAGCCTAGAGGTATCTCTAATATGAGGGGATTTAAACATATTGCTTCACATGTTGTTCAATTGTACTGCTTGTTTCTAAATTAGCAGCTTTGTTATCCCCCACTCCCATCCACATTTCATAAAAAATATTTACAAATTTTCTTGGGTGAGCATTCACTGCACCCCCACCAGGTATATATATATATTGTATACATAAATTCTTACATTGGTGCTCTGAAGGAGGGTAATTGGTTGAACC
The DNA here is from genome assembly GCF_036669915.1 of Pocillopora verrucosa. NCBI lineage: Eukaryota > Metazoa > Cnidaria > Anthozoa > Scleractinia > Pocilloporidae > Pocillopora > Pocillopora verrucosa. Next base: position 7,931,924 of record NC_089315.1, on the reverse strand, counting down.
CACCTTACATCATACAAAGTTAAACACATGCAAGTTTAGCTGAGGAACTCTCTAAAAGAAATTATTATCAAATGTTCCATTTTAGGAAAAACATTTGCAAATCATACCCTCAAGATGACATTTTCATTGTCCAGAGGATAATTATTTCCATCATACATCAACCTTCCCTGAAGTTTTTCCAGCCTGTTGTTTGGTGGATCACATGTAATTTCCACTAAAGACAAATACATAAATGTTATCATTAAATTGAGAACACCATTTTTTAAAATGGCAAAAATTTTATCATTCATATTTCTTCAGCTGTTGAATGGCCCTCTTTCGATTGTTTGTACCTCAAGAATTCTTTAAGTGGAAATAATGAAACAGGGGACAACTTACACCCAGACAAAAAAAAGTTTTACTCATATTTTAAGCCATTTAGACAAATTGAAGGAACACCACAAAATAGCAAAGGCAAGGAATCTCAGGCAAAAGAGATATTGTGCAGCTCTTAAAGGTTACATTGCATTTAAGGAAAATAAACACCTGAAAAATACATACTTTGCACTTTTGAGAGTTGCTGTTCATCATCACCAAGCTCTCCAGTTTCAGGAAGAGGTTGACGACACTTCAGGTTGGTCTCCCTTTGGATTGGAAAACATACATGTAAAACCTGCTTACTCAGTAGACTGAAGGTTACCATGATGATGAAATACAGATTGGACTGCAATTTTTCTCACTAGTCACAGTGACAAAAACTGTCAAGGCTTGGAAGAAATATACCGTTGAAATGAAATTCAGACTTCTTTATAATCAGACAATCTATTTTCAAAAGACTGCTTGGCTTTGAGATAACTATAGTTACTGTGTACAGTTGGTCCTCAATTATCCAGATTTTTCTTTAACCTGGACTTGTTTCTCTCATTATAGATTAATTACATTGGAGATCTATAAAAACTTTTCCCATCAAACAAAGCAGATGTACTGAAACAATTTTGATGCTTTTCCATAATCGCAGCTTCAGAAAATGATAGAATTAGAAATGAGCAGAGGCTGTAGCAGCTTGAAACAAACTGATCTATGCCAGCATTTTGTATCAAAAAATGTTGTTGTAAAAAAATGTTTTGGAAAATACTTTCAATTGGTAAATGTCAGTAGTGTTGCATATCATAATTCATTTTTGGCTCATTAATATTTATACTTTTAATTATTCAGACTCTTGATTATCCGGTCTACTCAGCCCAGTCCCCACAGGTCTGGATAATTGAGGTTTGACTGTACATGCATGCTCTGTACCCCTTTAATTCCCGAGATCTGATTGTTTATACTCTCCTCTACCTGCTATATATTTCCTTGTAAATTAGTTGCAAGAGTTTGCTGTTTGATCAAGATAACAACTTTAAGCTGGTAAGTTTTAGTATTTGCAACACCCACATGTATTTGCTGGATAATGTATAGATATACCACAGCTCTAGAGGTTACATGTTAATCACTTCAGGGAGTTAAAGGGTTAACTGCAATTTTTTTTTCCATAAGATATCAATGATTAAAAAAATTTGATGTTCTTACCCATCTAGCTCAGCTGTCTCAATGTAACACAATCCATTCTCTTCACTTGTGGTGAGCACAACTACATCAGCCTAATGAATCAGAAAAATTATATCAAAGTCAAGAAATCTGCCAATCAGCAAAATCAAAGAAGCCAACATTGTCAAATAAAACATGTTCATTAATTTACTATCAACACATTTTAAATATATATATTACTGCCACAGACCAGTGGCCTGAATCCCAAGGATTCTTAAGGTTGGTTTTCACTTGGAACAGAGTCAAAGTCATAATCAGAAAAGCAGAGGGATACAATGAAGTGAAAATCAAACTGACAGTATTGGAAGAAAAACGTCAATGCTGCTCTTGACTCCACTGCTTACAATCCAGTAAAAACTAAATTGTCATAATTGTAAGTGGAAGACTGTACTAGAAGGGCCTGAGAACTGGCATGGTGATTGGTTGGTTCTTCCCTTTTCACTGATCATTTTTTCCTGGCCTTTTAATTTTCCTCTTTTATCAAGGATCAGCTACAACCCATTCTTCAAAGTCTCCCTTTATCTTCACCCCTTTATTGTCTCCTCACTCCACCAGTTCCAAAACTCACATATCACACTTTTTCACACTGTACTGACACTTGAAAAAAACACCCCAGAAAAAATAAAGATTACCAGTGAGCATGTCATTTTCTATCAAAACAGTGAAGCCTAACTAGTGCTGTAATTTCCTTTGTTCCAGAGACTTTACAATGTTAATTGGTATTGATCAAAGGAAAACAGAATTCATACTTTAGTTTGAATTTATTTTAGACTTGAAATCTTTTAAATCATAACACCAACACCATGCCGAGTTCAACTGCCCTTAGCCTAATCTGGGTAAAACTAGTTAGTACTTTAAACAACTCACAGGGATTTGCTCATTGTTGTCAATTCGAAGAACTTGACCAACTTGAAGATCCATCCAATTTTCTTCCTTCGGCCTTTGAAAAAAGGAATCAACAAACTATGAGTTTGTACAGCTAAGTGATACAAGCTGAGATGCTGAAAGTGCCTAATGCAGCAATCATCATGCAAAATTCTGAGTGAGGAGCATGGAAAAATATTGCAATTGAGATGCAAAGAATTAACAAGCCTGTGATTTTTTACCAAGAGCAAATCAGTTGCAGGTATTTCAATACATTATGATCATAGTGATGAATTAATTGTTTCACAGAAAATATTCATGTAACTTACCCACTGTCAGTGAGAACCTTTGCTTTTCTGTTATTGACTGCTTTATCACTTTTATGCCGTTTCTGTAATGTGCAAATTTAGACATGTCAGTTGGCTATACTCTTGACATTCCATTGAAAGTTTGCATGTCCTTAGAAGTTGCGTCACATACACTACCAATCAAATTGTTCCCAAACTTGTATTAACACGTCATGTAAAGAATTCTTTGGTCATACTCATATGATCAAAATAATAATTATCACCACCCATTTTGTTCTTCTACCAATGGAAAAAAATTAAAGGAAAAATCACTCAACCCTTTGAATCCTAACACTAGAGAGTGCCTAGCATCTAATTTCTCCTAACATATCACCCCTTGATCACATATTGAGGTCATGAGAAAAAGGAAATAATCACCAACTAAAGAAGCTCTTAATTGTTTAAAACAAATTCTCCTTGTCAGCACCTTAGGAAAAGTATAGAGAATAGTGTGGAGAATAGACATTGTACATGATGCTGGATGTAAAGAGTGAATTACAAAGGAAACTTACAATGTCATCTGCACCATCTTTCACTCCTGTTGCTGCCAAAACACAAATGAGAGGTACAGCTGTAGCTTCTGGACTCAATGCAGTGATTTTTGGGATAGACTAGGAAAAAAAAATACTTTTATTTACCAGAAAAGAACAAAAATAACATTATGTGTCAGGAAAAATAATTATCCTAAGGCATCATATATGTGCAATTGACTCACAACCTGAGGACACCTTGCTATTACAGACACCCTGCCATTGCAGACAAGAGCCTAGGCCTCCCAGCGAAATGCAACAAAAAAAAATTGCTGAAATTAACTTCCATTATTACAGACTCTAACTATTCCGTAATATGAACACTTTCATACCCCTCCCCCCCTCCAGCACTACTTTTCACTTGTTTTTCCTCTTGCTACAGCGTTTAAACAGTAGTTTGTCCAAAATCAGACAATGAATCCCCCCCTAGGGTGTCTGCAATAAGAGGAGTCAACTTGGTACATTGTACATTAACCTGGTAACTCTGACTGAAAGGGTACAGGTGTATACATTAAAATTCACAAGTAATCAAGCAGCTGATGACTATGAAGTCTCCAAGCCTCCTCCAGGGCCTCAGTCTGAGGTGATGAATGAAAAAGCTGCATGAGCAGGTCCATACCAATTCTAAACTTTGCTATTTTCTCACTCATCTCCATTGAGAGATAACATTTAGCACAGATAAGTGGCCTCAAAACACAGTGCTCATTTTAAATCTTTTCTAAGAAGTAACGCATGTCTTTCACTCCAGAAACACTGAACCTTATAATTGACATTAATCCATTCTTCTCCTTCCCACTCTGCTTATTACTAGTTCAACAGTTTTCTGGAAGCCCAGCACTCAGAGCTTGGTTACAGTTAAATGCCATCCACAACATTATTAGTTGGTGGCCCAAAGCTAGTAATTAATAAAGATAATTGTTTTCAAAATATGCCTCAAAAGAAGAAAATTCAAAAAATTGTAATTTTACTCACCATGATAATGATTTGCATAATGAAATAAAGATTAGCAACCCTGCGGAATTGCTCAAATAAGTTGAGGGGAAGAAAGGTGAGAATACTGTATTTCGATGTCCTGATGTAATTGTTGACATATTGGAATTGTGCATTATACTCATGGTCATTTGTCCTCAACTGCCTCTCCTTGGCTGAAATGATAAATGTATCTTATTAGACATCTTCATATGTAGTATGGCTGAGTATTTTTACAAGTTGTGCTGTATTTTGATGGGAAGGCAGTAGATTGAACAGGATAGCACGTCCAGCCAAATGGTAAAACACTTTTTTTTTTTGTATAAAATAACCAACTGTCCCAAATTGCAGGATATTTGTACTCAACTCTGCATTATTTGTACTCTTCTGAGTGCAGTTGGATAATAAATAGGTTTACCACTAATTTATCCACATCAATGAACCCTGAAATAATTATTTCCTCAAAATAAGAAGCCAAAGATCTCTCGAGAATTCTAGGAGTCTCATAAACTAAAAAGCTATACTAAACGAGCTGAATACTTTAGTGAAACTATGGAAAAACTCTCATCTTTAATTTGGATTGTGTCCTTGTTTCATTAATTAAAAACAATTTGCATAATAAATTCAGATACAATTTATTGCATATTTTATTGCCATAACCAGGCTAGATGCTCCAAATTAATGATAAATTTTCTAGCCCATAGATTTTTGCAATCAGAATCAACACTGCCATCTGATATGCATGCATGAGGATTTTAGCATGAGGTAAGGTTAAATTATGCTAGCAAATCCAACTTAGGTTAACTGAGATCATATGAAAGGGCATCACATATTTAACCTCTAATACTTGTTGAAAATAGTATATATGTAAAACATTTATTAACAAAACCTAAACCAAATAAAGTGGCTCAAGGGAAAATGAAAGCAAAATATTATCCATGCACAGAAACTTAATCTTCATCGATTTAAAAAAATTGTAACATACATGCCCACAGTTTAGGGAAAAAAACCACACAGACAGATTTGCAATTTTCAAAACATTATCTACAACAATGCACATGTAAATGATTTTACCCAAATTTACAAATAAAAAGACGCTAACAATAGAACAAGATAATGTTTAAAGACGTATAATCTATCTCGTAAAACCAGCGTTAATCCAATAATAAGTAGCATGTAAAAGTAAGCCAGCCAGGATTAACTCATTCGTTACTACCACTCCATGTAATAAGTATCATACCCACGCGTTTAGTGTTTTTTTTTTTCTATTTTTTTATTTTTTCAATAAACTTTCCAATCGGTTTTCTTTCCTTTCATAAATATATTAATATGGAGACGACCGCTCTCTCTCTTGCAAAATCAAATAATTGTATTTCATAGGTACCTCGCGTATTTGTTTTATAACGATGAGATCCCTTTTTAAAGCACGCCTTTAATACTAAATATTCTGAAAAATGACATCAGGGCCAAAATACTTCACTTTGCTCGAAACGGAAAGTACGTGTGCATAACAAACTTCGCCTTAACTTATCCCATCGACATTGTCGCGAACTAACCTTCGGTTGTTAGGGAAACTGGAAACAGCTGCTGCAGAGAAACAGCACATCCTGACCGTTCACACGATGAAGGACTTAAAACTATAGACGAACAATTATACAATACCTTCTTGGTTATCTTTTGATCTGCACAAATTCATTTTCAAAGGCGTGAGACCGGTGGTTAATGTTAAACCCCAATAACAGTCGACTTGAAGTTAATTGTACACCAGGCAAGCCAAAGTCGTAATTACCGCTGTTAGTTGTGTTGTCGGCTCGCCACAAGTTAATGACTAAAGGGGAAACTAAATAGCTGGCTGATCATATTTAAAAAAAGTGAAATTTCTTAAAATCCACTCTTTCGTCCGATCTTCGCATATCAACCGCAAAAGTATCATCTAAGTCTTCCTCTAAGCAAATATTCGCACTACAACCTCTGTTTCAGTTTCTCTCCTTTTCTTCTGCACCAGTTGAAAGACTGGACTCCAGTCAAGTAAAAGACCGCGAAACGCCGCTAAACAGCTGCTAAACAACATGAATTTACATAAAGTACTCTATAGATAATCTGGTTTTAAAGTGATTGAAACAAAAGGTTGCCGAAAAAATTAACGACAAAACATTGCAATAAAAGTGTAAAAATTGAAACTATCTTTGTCGATTTTTTTTCTTTTACGAAAGGATTTGGATGTTGCCAGGAGCCCATTATGTTATTGACATTGGCATTGCTAAGTTTAACAATGAGTATGATAAGAATGTTAAAATAATTCCCTAAGAGACTTAACTACAATCGCAAAAAATAATAAAAAAAAGTATTAGCTCATTGAATGCAAATATGTCGGCCAAAATCTCTAGTGTCCATTATCATTTAGAGATCAACAATCGGCTAATTATTTCGTCAAGGCCAAATTCGAAGCCTGAACGCCAACACAAGTGCCCAAACGAGAACGAGGTCATTCAAACCAAGAATATTGGCCATGACCAAGCCCTTGCTCATAATAAGAAAAAGCCATCTGTTTTCTTAGTAAGCAATGTGTGGTTTGCAAACATGTTTGGTATACAACCGACATTGTACACCAAAGCATCAGCGAACATGTAAACATTTGGCAATCATAAACAAGGATCTCTTTTCAGTACTGAACCCTGTTCCGTTGTTTTGTCAATTTCTTTATATGACTTTGTGTGCCGAAGAAATGCCTAACTTCCATAGAGGTAACTTTCAACAACTGCAGTATCTTACTTGAGACTCGGGCAGTACGAGACTTCATGGTGTGTGTGACCTTCGATCTTTCAGCCTCCTAAAATCGTGCCACCTCAATGTAAAACCACGCTAATGATGACGATGCGATGATCATTTGAACGCAGAACTTCTTTACTTCTGTTCCACTTTGAATATTTAGGCAAAGTCCAACTGCGGGAAGTAAGGAGTTGACGTTAGATTATGATTTTGGGTTCTTGACTAACAAAATCTATAGTTTCCTTGAGTTTAAGACTCGCTATCATGCAATCGTTTCATAAGATAAGATAAAAACTTTATTTAGGTGTCATAAATAGTTTGGCATGACTGCTCAATAATTGGGGACACTAAATTACTATTTACTTACCTAATATGAAATAAAATAATCAAAATAAAGGTTAATTAAAAATACAAGCTCAGCGATGGAGAAAACTAATATAGCAAATATTCACATTTTTAAGCTACAATGTGCCCGAAAGGCCATCCACTCCTCATTCTCGAGTCTCAAGAGATCTAACTGTCACACCCTAGTTTTAAATTGCTTAGGAATGCTTACAGTTCTTACGTTTGTTTCTAGCTAGTCTACTCCATGGCGACGGCTTGAGATACTCGAGACTGCACTTTCCGTATATGACATCATGCCTGAGAAACTCTCTCTAGAGACTTGCATTCATTAGTGAGGTCAGGTAAGAACGCGCGGTTAGTGTAACTTCGCGCTGCCTCTCAGAACTTTGCCGGCAAGGTCTCTTTTTTAAGGCAAGGATCAGTGAGTTATGGTTGTGAGCTTCAACCAGAATGCTCGGAAATTTTGTTTCAAAACTGAATGGATTGGCTCGGTCAAACTGGAAAAGTTTTGGAAAATAAATTCCACCTTTCAAGGAGAATCTTTCGTTTTGGTTAGACCGGTAAGATGGAACCTCTTTCGTTCCATTTGGCCACTGATGCACTTCAAGCCAAAGCCTCTTTGTTGTACTCACAAAGCAATATAGCCGATCCAAATTACCAGTGCACTAGTTCGTATTGCTTATTCTTTTCATGTAAATTATAGAACTGCATTTTCACCAATGCACAGAGAATACAGGCTGATAGGTGATGAACGAAGAGAATATAATGCACCATTATTATCTCTTGAGTTACATAGAAAGCTAAGTTTATTTTTCCCTTTGTGAAAAGGTACTTTCAAATAGCCTCGTTTTGCACATCTGGTCATGTAATAAGCTTGCATTCGCGCTATCGTTCTTCATTGGCATTTAAAGTTGATCTCAATTCTAGAAGACCCCTCCCCGATTCCTGTCGAAAGCTTGGATAAGAATTCTGACCAGATGGATCTCTCTTTACTCTACAAGTTAACAAAGTCATACACTTGAACGAAGGAACTACAGTGAGAATTTACGAGTTTCCAGTGGAAAGTGTTTTTTTGTACCAAGGCAACAGTTTACAATCTCTTGACCAAGGAAAGTGTTTTAGTCAAAACAATCTAAAAAATGAGCACGAAATTTTATTTCAAGAGGGAAAGGAAACGAGAGCAAAAGGAAGTCCTTGTTCAATTTGCCATCGGGTAATCTACAAAAAAAAATCAATCTTCTAGTAGGCGCGATCATTTAATCCATCATTGGGCGCGATTCGTGCAAAAGTGCATGGATCAGGCCCAATGAGATTCTACCTTAGTCTGTTAAAAATTTTTTTGCATCTCTGGAACAATACGCTCACAAAAACCATCATCCTTCTAGGAGTAGGTGTGACATAAAATCATGTGATTCTCTGTCGATCGAGCTGACGCCTCAAAGGCCAGGAGCTAGAAGATAGCTAAGAGTTACTTGCAAAGAAAAGCCACTGGAGTACTTTTTTTTCTGTGCCAGCCTTTTTGAAAGTAATATTTCCTCTCCAAGATATAAAAGAATTCAGTGCGCGAATCTCTTTAATAAGTATGGTAAGGGGTGACTAAAAGGGTGATAAAAGTTAAAAATAATTTAACAGAAAATCTTTAAAATTAGCTCTCAGCCGAATTATCAAACATCTCACACAGCAAAAAGTCGCTCCTGCAAAGTACAGAAATTTGTGGCCATTGATTCATGATAACTCGAACGCCCAAGGAGAGTAATGAAAAAAGCTTGAGTTATCAGGAACTCTAGTTATTATTAAATTGTGATAAAGGAACAAAAACAAAAACGAACAAATACAGTGTATACCAAGAAATTATAATTATTATTTCTTTTAGTTACTTTTCAGTTCTATTCTGACGGTGCACATTTTGATCCAATTCTATTTCAAAGAAGAGAGGGCGAACGAACACAGAACATTTTGCAATTAAGAATTAAAAACGAAAATATAAAGAATTGTAAGCTTCTTCAAAATAATGCAAATTTTTAGACTAACGTACAGATAGACACGACTTATCTCGTATCGACAACTGAGTTATCGAGGGTGCGAGTATACAGAAAATCTCCTGAAGAGGAGCGAAAAATACTTCAAGTCAGAGGTTGCATGACCAGGATTCGAGTAACCCACCATAAAATCAACCAATAAGTGCATAGTGTAAACCAGGGAAATATCGCTAGTTTTGGCTCGAATAAGTGCGAAGTTCGATTCGACTGTAGTTATTTTATTTCAGGCTCGTCCCATGTCTGAGAAATCTTGGTTATGTGATTCAGAGTTAGATGCGCGAGCTTTGAAACTTAAGCTTTGTTCGGTGAGAAAAGGTATGACAAGGAGAAGGGGTTATAGCGAAAAGACTAAAGTTGCTCCTGTATCTCCTTTAGCCTGATATGCAATTCCGCGTTAATTTGTAAATTTGTTAATGAAGCTAGCTCTACTTTTTTCTCATCACTGATGATTAAACCCCGACGTTTTAATCTTTTATTTATCTTCAAATAGTTCACGAAAAATTTAAAAAAATCATGACCAATCGGGTAGAGAGCATCATATCACTGCTTAAACGACTAAAGTACCACTTTAAAATATATGCAATTGGAGGTAAATCGTAGATGCTTATTTTCTCCATAACTCAAAAAGTGAAAATTAATTTCACTATACGCTGGCGTTTCATGCGTTATTTCGATTCATTTCAGCCTGTTTCAGCTTAATGCTACAATTTGCTTTGCGGCAGAACTACGGACAATAAACAGAGTATCTATGTTTATTCCGATACCGTCAACATTTCTGTCAGTTGGTTGTCAAGTAATAAGGATAGGGCAACTGAAGAGACTCGACGGCGCTTTGTTATTGACTCGACTCAGAAATCGCAGAGAAGACGAAAATTCTTAGGAGAACTAAACCGTTATAAAGAAATATGCCGCAACAGTTTCGATACACAACGGAAATCCTTGTGCGTTTTTGACAAAAAGAATATAATATCACCTATATTGTACTAGGTGCAAAACGACTCTTCGTCATAATTCGCTTAGGACTGGTCAAATAATCGAAATTGTTTCACAATTCAGTTTATTCATCATGAATGCTACCACGGTAGGCTATAACATTAACACAACATTGCCCAAAACCTTATCAATAAACGCGCTGACACAAAAAAAAAAGAACAAAAAAAGGTTAGAGGGACTTCATCTTAATCATGTTAAAGCCCGGACCAATCATTAGAAGCAACTCTAATAATAAGTAAAAAAGATGCGAGTTTCGTTAATTCTGGTGGTACGTTAGCCAGTATAAACATTTACTAACGGTGTTAAGAGAAATAAAACTGTTACCGTAACTCCAGTCGAATATTCGCTCGTTCGTGCGTCTTTAATATTACCACTCAAATCTCTTGACGCAAGTTTGGTGTTTTGTCGACTCTTTGGTATAATTCGTAGAATGACTGTCGGCAGGTTTTGAAGCGAGATCGATATGTTTTCAAAACCGTCAGCCACGGTAACGGAGAACGTCAAGAATTCTGGGATTTGCAGGTGATGGCTGTTAAGTTTTAATTTTAAATGTCCCATTCAATTGTTGAGAGCGTGGTTTTACGCTATTGAGTTCTGCCCTCACCACAACCACTTTTCCGCAAATCCTCGCTTAAGCAGGACCAATCGATTCCGTTGAGTCAAACGGCAAATAGGAAATCTCACTGTTCACTGGTAATTCCCCAAGCGAGAGTCGTCGCAATAATTATGACTTGAGGCTATCACTTGATAAATATTAATAAACCTCGAAAATAAAAACATGGATAGACACAACGATAAGAAACAAATTGGCGCCCGTTTATCTTGCAATGAGGTTTTCTGTAAAGATGGAATCGTTAGCCCACAATCAACGTTATCAGATATTTTTTTCAATATATACCGAGCATTTTACATGTTTACCTTTGTATTTGTATCTTGTTGCCATTGGTCCGTGGAAAATAATTTTAATATTTTAATATTTTAAATTTTAAAATTCAGCTTAAAGTGAATATAAACTGCTACTGTTCAAACGAAAAAGCTTTGAAATTAATTGTTATTACTTATTCATTCTGTTAAGCTAAATCTGACGTGTGAAATTCACAGTTCAGAGCGAAAGAAGTAATTAGTTGCCACAATTTTTCTTCTCCTCGCCTGGTTAGCATCATTATCGGAATGGGAAGGAGCTGTAGCCGGTGAAACATCGATCTTACCTTAATCAGCGACCCTCAAGAATTATCTTTTGACTTATCTTTACCTGCACAAAATGAAACAAAACTTTCTTGATAAACGACTTGGGAAACTTGACACTCAAGAATATTTCTTTTTTTATCATTCACAGTTGCATGTCTGGCGGTCTCACGTCATGCCATTAATTTTTAGACGGGGCTTACGGAAAGGCTGAAAACAGATAGGTTTTCGTTTTCAACAGACAAATGACTTTTTGTCAGATGTATTGAGATGCCTTTATCTAGCGATTAACAGTCGACTAAAGAATATCTTTTAGCGTACGCGTATTAGCCTTCTTTCAGTTTGTGTGAAGAGGTTAAAAGCTTTTAAGTGCTAACGAAGTCATGTCGGGTACATAATATCTGCAGTGTAGAAAATGAAAGATAAGTTATTTTATTAGCATAAGCAAGTGATAGTTTAAGAGTTACAAGAATGAGAAAAAATTTCTAAATCATGTTGTGAATTTCTATGTTTTGGATAGCGAGCTTCCAACTGAGTAAAAGTCAAATGGAAATGGCCGTTTTTACGGTGGTGAAGATGTTCTTAACATAGGGAAAAGGGAGAGCGGTAGAAGAAGACAAAATGTAGGGCGCAGAGGCTAATGCGGAGGCGTGGGGCGAGGCTTGGAAGAGAAAATGCCCAGCTGTTTTTGGACCTTGATTATTAAGATTGAACGACCATTGAGCAATTATGAAGGCGTTACTCAAAAGCGCCGGCAGTGAAAAGTAGGTCATCAAAGGTGCTTTAAAAATGCCTTTTACGAAGTGGATAGACAGCCGAAGTGATGTAATCCGTGACTCTGCCTTAAACATAAACTTTGGCTATGGTAACTTCTACCTTAGAATTAAGCACACATTACGGTCTTTGGTAAAAAATTCAATTTTGGAAACTCACAATTTAAATTGTATAATAAGGTAAAAAAAAACGCACGCTCTGAGATTAAACTTAATTCACGATAACTCGTTATAAAAAGTCGTCACGTGCATTTTCCAAACTTTAAGATCGCGGTTCAGTTACTGAAAACTGATCCGTTGAATGTTTAGAATTTTAAAGAGGGGCACTTTCAATTGTGTACAAAGCTTATACCGTCATAGGGAAAAGAGAAAAAACGTTTTTCCCTTACAAGACTTACAAGTCTTCAGTTCATAGTTTTCTCGTTTTGTGCTAGCTATTTTCATGTTGATTTATTTTACTTCTTGGGAGCTTGTTTGTTTCAATTTGTCCTCTGACGTTTTTTTTAAATCAGTGTTTTTTCGATTAAAAAGACTCCTCCAGGAAAACTATTTCCAGGAAAAATTTGCTATTGTGGATCATGTTTACAAGGCCGGAAATTTAAAAATTTACTCCGTTCAAGTCTGCCTTAGAACTATTGACACGTATAAGTGTTTCTTAGATATTGGAAACAATTTTTTTTTTGGACAAGTAGCACATGATGGTTCATGTCAGGATCAAAAATGGCATCTGAAGTTCTTTAGGTCTGGCTCAGGTCTAAGCCTGGGTGAGTCCTAACCCTCAACACAGTTCCGTCGCCGCGCCTCAGGCTAACGGGAAATTAGTTTTGAACAATCGCTTCAGTTTTCATAATGGAAATGTTGGACATACTGTTGGGATTCGAAAACCATCTGGACAACCACGAGAGCTCAAAGATCTATGAGATGAGGGGTTGTGAGGTTTTTGAGCCTGATCGTTTTGCTATCGTTTCGTACATATTAACATGCCTGCCTTAAACATTTTGTCTGCAGCAAAGTGAGTAAATTGTAATAGCTAAAACGAAAATTTGGAGGAAATTTTATCTCAATTCCAACCGTCAGGGGCTGCTAACTCATAAGGATTGTCAGTCTACAAATGAAAGCATGCAGTTACCAGTCAACTGAGTGAAAAAAGGTGAATGACCTAAGCATAACTTTTTATCGAATCAAATACAAAAATGCAAAACTTGGTTAAGGAGACTGAGAGCATCACGAGTTTAAATTAGTCATGAACCTTTTTGTCATTAGAATTTTAAAAAATAACTCAAAAACACACTGTAGATGGCGTGACTTGGACGAAACCGGAAGTGAAACAAAAGTAACACACTTCATGACGGATATACGTTTACCCTATGTCCAAATATAGTAAAGAGTCGTGACGTGTCTTACGCTCAATATGGCGGACGAGAACGCTCTTTCTCATCCAAAAATTTATAATTCTGAGCGTCGCGTTTAAATACGGATCACTGGCATATTTCTACACAACGATGACTTGTCTATAAAATGAGGAATATTAGTCATGTCTCTTTTGAAGAAAGGAGGCTATACAAGTTATGTTTCAACGCGTTCAGAAGAAGACTCGGTAATTGATCATGAAATACAAAATGTCTCGTCATCGCGGGTTTATATCTTTGGGAATGATCGAGCCGAGGAAGTTGAGATCGAGGATGGTTCAGTGGAGATGACAGAGCTTAGACCAAGGAGTAGAAACAAGAGATCATATGCATCCACTAAAACAGCCTCTAAACAGTCTAAGAAGACAGAAACTATCGATCGTGAAATTCAACCATCTGATACCATTCAAAGTTTCTCTCTACAATACGGGTGTACGGTATGTGATTTTAATACTTATTTCAATTTAATTTGTTCCACTTTTTATGCCAATTGATATATTATATACAAATGGATAGGAAGACGAAAATAAAAACTTATATATTATGCTTATCCCTGTTTTATGTTCCAAGGTTGGAAATTATTTGTACAATCAATAATTAGCTTGGATCATACTCCTTACATAACCTTAAATAATGCCGTTTTGAATTGGTAATGTTGTTTTATAACTTCATGATTAACTTAAACACTTTAAAGAGGTGAATGTAAGGGTTTTTATTTTTCTATGATCAAGAACACCATGCCCTTTAGTTCGATACATCTTATAGAGCTCGAGGGCGTCAAGACAAAAAAAATAATATTGGTTACCGTAACATTTTTTCTCGGCTAGAATACTGGTTGATGTGGCAGAGGACTGCAAACGAGGGCGAAGATGAAAACAATGATATTGGTTAACCATAACATTTTTTCTTGAGTAGAAAACTGGTTGATGTGGTAGAGGGCTCCAAACTAGGGAAGGAATTATGTTAAATTTTGGCGGTCCTGTTCTGCTTAATTTCAAGAATTGCATAATTTTTCTTCAATTTACTTCAGGAAAAAATTGAGGAAAGGAAAATTGAAGTACTGCCAATCAACTGGATTGAAGTACAATTCCATTAGTTATTATTTGCATTTAACCAATTCACGCTCGTGAGTGTATGGCCTCTGATATTTCCTTACAGTATCACCTTTGAATCAAATTTAACACAGTGGTGTGGTTGTTAGGTTCTTGTTCTGGAGAGTGTGTTAGAACTGTTAGTATTCCCTTATGGGAATAACAGAAATGATCAGCACTTAAGAGGCTCCTGATTGTCAAAAAATTCCCCAGTCAGTATCATAGGAAATGTTAAGAAAACAGTGTTCCAGAGAATATGATTGCTAAAGTTAAAATAAAGTTATTTAAATTTTTTTGGGTGCAAATTTTCATACCAAATTTAAATATGGAATTTACAGACTCATGTTGGCTTGTATTGTAAATGTTGATACTGACTGAGCATTGTTTTTCCACAGATTGCAGAGCTAAAGAGAGTTAACAACCTATACAGTGATCAAGATTTTTATGCACTTAAGACCATTAAAATCCCAGTCCAACCACATGGGATATTGACTGAAGTTTCTGAGAAAAAGCAAAGACCTCCATCTCTCAAAATACCAGGGAACCAGCCTTCTTCATCAGGGGTAGATAATGATGATGAGAATGACGAGTCTGATTACGAGGACATGGAACCCAATGGAGAGTGTGTTAGAACTGTTAGTATTCGGTCTGCTCTTGATTCACCAAACAGCTTTCTAAAGCACATGGACAATGATCTTAAACTTATTTGCAAATCAACACCTTTGCGGAAGAGTAATCTTGATGAAGTCACAAGAACACTGACGATTAATTGCATAAACCCTATAAAACTGAGAAAACAGCAAGAAAAGACACTTGGTGCTGCTTGCGGAGTTGGTTGGAAGGGAGTAATTGTGCTTGTGTTTGTTGTAGGTATATTACTGCCTGGATTCATTGCCTTTGTATACCTTAGAACAAAGTACACAGATCAGGACCAAAGTTCTGATAATAGCTGACCAAAATATATTTTTTTATATTTATGGCACATACAGACATAAATTTTGACTATTTAATACTCCTTGTACAAAAAATTTAGTGATGGAATTATTGAAATGAAAGTGAGAAAGAAATCAAAGGGGAGTTCTATTGGTGATGTACACTGCCAGATTAAGATATAAATTATACAAAAATAGTGAGATTTAGTTGCAAAGTTAGTTATGTAAAACAAAATTTAAATTTCTGATCATAATGGACATTAATCAGTGGCTCAATCTGTAAACTTTTTTATCTTTCTCAACTTGATGCTAATATAATATGTTACAATATTGTTGGATGCTTTTGAGTGCTCCCTACCTGTGCATAAACTAAGGACATTTCTACAGTTGTTGCAAACCCTAGCCATACTTCCTTCTAAAACATTTTCTTGTGTTGTCAAGGACTCAATCTTAGGCCACTGCATACTATACAAGTCTAATAGTCTTGAAGATAAAATTAATTCATTTCACTCAAAGATCTTTTTAACTAAATGTCGACAGTAAACTTTTTTTTGACTGGCAATGGTGTTACATCATTCAGTTGGAACATAGCTTGTCACATTACTTTGTTGGACAAAAAAATAAGAGACAGAGAAGGATTTTCTGTTCAAACTCTGAAGACAATTTGGACTCCAACCCTTGTTATCCACAGGGCTACCCAAACAGACCAAGGCTATGAGGATGACTGTGCTTACTACTTTTGCCATCCAAGACTCGTACACATGTTCTGACGAGCCTTTGTGAAGCTTGCATAAATATGTTGTTGTTTTTCTTGAAATGTCCCACAACTTTGTGGGGCAACCAAAATAATTCACAAGGAAAAGTTTCTGGAACAGTACATTCTCTCGACTTTAGGAATAAGTTTGAGCAGTAATCATTAAGAAAGTGGTGCTGTCATGTAATCTTTGCTTCCACAAAAGACTTTCTTCTATTGGCCAATATTGAGGAAGACCTAAATGCACTATTTCCTATTATCAAATTACAGTTGTGCTTGAGGCATCTGCCTTTTGTAACAATTCTTGTATTGATATTTGGGTTGTTATTTGAAAACTCTCTTCCTTCAAAGGGCTTTTGCTATTTGATAGGTGTTAATTTATTGAGAAATTTAAAGTAATAAAGAAATCTTAAATGCAATTAAATAGACAGTATTGGTTGAGCTGGCATTTTTTGCCTTCTTTTCTCCACTGTAGCTAGTGGGTTTTATTTTTCCGTGCTAATTTAGACAAGGCACCACCTGTATTCCCTGAAGTTGTTATGGGTATAGACACCCACACATATTGAAGCCTGATAATACAGGCAGCAGAAGCTGACTCTTTTAACCACTTATGTATTTCCTTACTTTTTTTCTCCTGGTTTTCCCTCTTCCCTAGCTGTTCCTTTTTCAGTTTTTAGTCAGATGGTATACAACCATCACCCATTGGCTCATTTTAAAATCTACAACGTTCTGATAATGATGTAGAATATAACACAGCTTTGGCTCCTCAAGAAACTACCACCAACTGAAAACCCACGAGATCCGAGAATCAAAGTTACTGCATTCTCTGATAGAAAAATGTTGATTCTATTAACTAAGACTTGAAAAGAACTCAAAACTATTCAATTTAAGTCACGATTGACAGATATACTCCTTAACGACAAAAGTTGTCGTTTCTTTCTGCTCTCTCTCTAGGGGTCATTCTTTTGTTTATTTAGGATCGGACTCACATTCGACAAACTATTTAAGACTCTTTTTAATAGTTCTAACTAATGACTTGGGACTTTGCTTAGGTGCCCCTTGGAGGAGAAACAATGTACTTTTAATCTCCACTAGAAAAAAGTACAAATGAAAATTAACTACTGACCGTATTTTGGATTCTACAGACCACAATTGTCTCCAGTTGTGAAGACTAGACTTACTAGACAATTTGGTCGCACACGCACCCCAATGCGTGTTCTAAAAACAGCTTGCGTTTAGCTTATGGCCAAAAAAAACATGGGCATGCTATGCATGCAAGAGTTATTTTTTTGGGGTGGGTGGACTACTTGAAACAGTATAAGTGATGTCTACATGTTTCCAAAAGGAAAGAAGAGTTTTAACGCGGATAAGGACGAAACTGTCGAGTTAACCCACATACAGGTGTGTTGTGCGAATAACTGTACCCAAAAATAACCTGTATTAGTGCCACCGATACTTGTTAGTACAAAATGCAGACTGCAGACTGGATACAAAATGTAGACTAGGTACAAAATGTAGACTGCAGACTGCAGAGTGGGTACAAAATGCACACTGAGAACCTTAAGAGTTTTTTCGTCTGGTATCTTAAACTTACCGAGCGTCACGCAATCGCTTTTCCGCGATCAGCTTTCACGATTATTTGCACTATTATGGAATATTCCTGGCCCATTTCTTGATCAAGATCGAACTTAATATAATTTCAAGCCTTCACATAGTCTTCTCACCTTGCGCGCGAGTTGGTTGGTGTGATGCCTGTACAGATTTTACCAACGTAAGAGTAGATGTAGATGTAAATGAGATGTCACTACGGAATATTTAACATGCACAACCTTCAAGAAACAATTGACAGCTTTGCAGGTGGTCCGAATTATCATCTTTTTCAGCGGTATGTGTTTATTTTGTTGACAAAATTGCGGACTGAGCCCAAAACTGTTCCTTTGACTTGATATATTTTCGACGTTAGTGGATCACATCATATTAACTTACCTCCGTAAATTATTCATTCCGAATAACAAAATCAAATAAACATGCTAACGATGGTATCTAAATTCGTCCTTGACCAAACACAAACGACTCCACAAGATCACTTTCTCCAGGCATCGAAAACATACACAAAATCGTCCTTAGCTAATAATATTTTTTCATTAAAAAAAACAACTCAAAAAACTCAAAAACAAAAAAAGCAACAAAAAAAGTCAGTATCACTCTTTGCTTAAAATCACTTCTTTGAACAGCTACTAACTGTACCAAAAGATCGCAAAGAGATTAACCAAAAAAAAAAAAGAAGCGTGGCTTTGTCACGTCACAAGTAAGGCGGCAGTTTGCTGAGCAGTATTCAAAATAGCGGAGTCCTTAGTCTAAATTTGAACTCATCAGAGGTCAACTTTTGACAGGTTAGGTCACTCCTTGGAATCTCAAACAACAACGAATGTCACAGTTTCATATTTACTTTTTCATTAGTTAAGATAAATCTTTTTATGTGTGTAGGAGCAAACTTCCTTAACAATCCAAATACAAATCCAAAGTTATTACAACATACGGATCCAACTTTTAATTACGAATCCAAAGATAGAACTAAGGATCAAAAGTTATTATTAAGAACTTTAATGGTAGCATAGTGAACTGGAAAGATCTCCTAGCATACCATCACGGCAGTGATATTTTAAAAAATTAAATTCTTGAAACAGGAAGTAGCATAATGCTTAGGTTTATACACAACTAAACTATCGCATCTTTTGTTTTGAAATAGGCTCTAAGTCTATGTAAAAGGTATAATTACAATAATGTTTACAAAAGTGGTCTATTGTAAATTGCATATATCTTGTGCTGTGACACGATGAACGATATTCACTTAAAGCTTCTGTCGGTACGGAAAGCGACAACAAAAAGTAAAATTTTAGTTCATATCTAAATAATCAAAACAAAAATACCGCATGGTCGATCGCAGTTTCTATCCGGAAATGTTAAAATTATACCCTGAGGGGAACGTTCTATCCTTTTATTTCCAACTCTGATGACACGCAAAACTGAAACTTTTAAAACTATTCAGCACTAACATGATGTAACGGTTGAGTTCCTTCTGGTTGCTGGTAAAAAGCCTCTTTTCTCTTTTTTTCCAGTTGTTTTTCCTCGTTTTTTTTTAACGCCTTGCGGTAAGCCCAGTACTCCGATTGCATTTGGCTGTTCACTTCTGTCTTCTCCTTGAGCAAAGCATCGTATTTGCTGGCAAGAGTTTGCCAAGAAATCTTTGTATCCCACACTTCCATTTCCGACAGAAACTTCGCTCGCTTCTCGAGGTACTGGCATTGAATACCAGACTTAAAGTGAGCCTTGTACAGATTAGCCGGCGCATTTTGAACATTTGGTATATTCACAACAGCTGTGAAGAGTACTGAAGTTGTGGAAGTCGCAACTACGATCGGTGCGATACGAGGACTGTTTGAAACCATCATTTTCCAGGCCAATTTAGACGCCACACTTGCCGCGGTCCCAAAACTTCCCAAGATCACTGACGCGAACTGAAGCTTTGTATCCAGGCTTTTATAGTGCTCTGAAGATAAGTAATGAGCAGCTGCCGTCACTCGCAAACTGTGTTGCATCTTGCCAAGTTCACTCTGTAAGTTTTGCCGTTTCAACTGATCTTCTTCAGAGATCTTTTGGGTAGAAATGCTTGCGCCCATGGCGCATTCGGCGACGCGAACCGCAATAAATGAGGCGAACTCTCTAGATTTCGAAAATAGGATGTTGTATAACATGGATGGAAAGGGAAATTTTGAGTCGTCACAGACGCTACTTAACTGTTCAAATACTTATTCAATTTACTTAAAACACAGACGAAATTAACGAATTGAAACTGAAAATAAAATTGTCACGTTAATCCGGATCTTTCTTTTTTCCATCGAACGTATCCGATAAATTTTGATATTAACAACGCGAATTATACATACGAAAACGATCTCAAACAATTGTCATGCGCATGGAGTAATGAAAAGTATAAATCCCCCAGAGGAATCGAACCTCAGATGCCCCGATTGTTTTCGAGAAATGGAATCACTATAACAAAAATTTCAACCTGAATGATTTTGAATAGCGTTGGGAATCTCTATTTCTAAAACGGATAACTTTCGTAACATATTGCTGTTCTTTACGTGGTTTTATGCCTTCACAAAGAAATGCCTCTGACAAAATATTGGCCATCAACAGAAATGGTTCATGGGTTTTGCTCTTCGTTGGCCAGGGATCACAGGTAAGGATGTACATTTTCGAGTTGGCTTTTCCAATTGTGCTTCGTGTACCTTTTCTCTGTGTGCTTTTTCACTTTGAGCAAGTTCTAACATTGAATCACCAGTCAAAGTCCCCAACCACTGGATAGGCCTGAAAATCGCAGATTTTTTCTCCGCTGTGAGAGTAATGAAGTCCTTTAAAACAAGTGGCACAGAAAAAACAAGGTTCTTCGTACGCTAACACATCATTCACTGTCACCCATCTGAAATAAATTAAGAAAAATTTCCCGTAAATATATGGAAAACTTGCTCTGCGGCTGGCGATTTCGTGCGATCGATGAAGGAGGATAGGAAGGTACTTATAGCAGACTCGGATTTCCTGCCGGGGGTATCCTCCCGGGGGTTTCCTGCCATGGCTGGTCCAGCATCTCATCCCAGGGGAGAGTTCCCCTATCGAGAATCCCCCTAAATCCCCGTCACTACATGCTACAGGGACAGTTATATCGGGAAAAGCTCCAAAAAGTTTGATCCTATGGCTGAAAATAATGATAACAAGTAAATACTTAAAGAACTCCCTGGTGAACTCTTACTTTGCAGTGTAAACGTCACACACGCGGCACCTGATTCGCTTTCCTCTATGTTTGAATACTTGAACTGGGTATTCATTCAGGTTCGGATTATCGTCCACATTCATCAGTCTAAAAATTTGAAAGCAACACCAAAATCAATCAACTTTTTTAGTGATTGAAGCAACTTGTTCGTCTGAATGTCTTATTGACTGTCTGTCTGTTTGTTTATCTGTCAGTCTGCCACCCACAGCTGTCACCGATTCATCATTTCACTCCCTTCCACCCCACTTTCCTATCGTATTTCGGTGCACAAAAAGGAGACACAGAAACGGATGGTCCACAAAAAGATGGCCACGACGACAAGGACGGTTATTTTCGAATGCTCGCTATTTCTTCGTAAATGGCAGCTCGTCAAAATATGGCTGGAATATAAACACTGACATACGTCCTCAAATGGGACACCTGCAAACTAACGCAACGATGAGACGATAGTAGATCAAAGATGCACTGTTAAGGCATTTACCTTTAACCGTCCTTAGTGAACGGAAATAACATGCGAAGAGGAATAAACAGAAAAGTATAGAAGCAAATATGTTAATTGAAAACAACTGCAGTGTACTCTTGGTTTACGTCTGATCTTTTTAAGTGATTTTTTTAAATTTAACTTTTCTTCGAGCGACATGACTCAGGATTTCGGGCAACATGACAAAAACTTTCGGGCGACATGACTCAGGACGAGATGACTTTCGGGCGACCTGCCAGTTACCATATTCTTGAATATTCTTACCTAAGATCAGTAAACATGATAATATGTTCACAGTTTCCTTGATGGCAATATAGATATGGGTATCCTAATTTGACTTTCAGGTCTTCAAATATTACATCCTCCATTCGCTTACTGGTAAATAAGCCAAGTCCAGGACACTTTCTTCTTTGTGGATCTTTGGCCCACTCAGTGATCACCCTGTAATTGGTATTGTTATTGTAAGAATATCAGTCAATAAGAACTCAAAACAAAAACCAGCAAACTGCCTGAGACGCGGAAAACGCAAGTGGCCAAGTTGCATTTGGTTCTAGTTTTAAAACTTATTGGATGAGAAGGTGGCACGTGCTCTCTAGACCAATCACATGACGACGTAAAGCACCCAAAACAGTCCAGATTACTTTGGATACTCAAATAAAAATCACAAACTATTAGAATTTGAAGCCAAACCTTAGGTTTAGTGGGCTAATATTTAATTTAGTAACCAAAGAAGCCTGTTACTACTCCCGTCAAACAGATGTAGTAAGGATGTAAACCAATCTTAAACTTATGTCCAGAAATGCACGCAGTAACGAAAATGGCAGATTTGACGAAATTTTGTCAAACCGAGTGAAGCTTCATGGATTTGACCATTTTGGATTTTGACGAATGTTGGCCATTTTTGTTACTGCATGCATTTCTGGACATATCTGACAAAGTACTGAAAATGGCAAATTTGACGAAATTTTGTGAAACCGAGTGAATGTTCACGGATTTGACGATTTTGGCGAATTTTAGTCAAACTCGTAAAAGCGAAATCAGATTGTCAAAAGTGACAATTTTTGACGAATTTGGTCAAATTAGTCACACCGAATCAGCCTGGTGGATGACGATTTTGACGAATTTTGGTCAAATTCGTCACACCGAAATCAGCCTTGCGGATGACGATTTTGACGAATTTTGGTCAAATTCGTCACACCGAAATCAGCCTGGCGGATGACGATTTTGACGAAATTTTCGCCGATTTCGTTACTGCATGCATTTCAGGACATATCTCTATCTTACAGGCTAGCAAGATTGGTAGAAGTTATTTTCAATTATGTAAAGACTTTAATCCACAACTGTAGCTGGTTTTAATTCGAGTGGTGATTATCATGTACTCATTTGAATACATGACAAGCTAAACTAAATGTACTAACTTGCTGTAATCCTTTGAAAGTGGATCACGTTTGTCATTGTAAAACACTCCCTCTATGAAAAAGAACCCAGACTTGAACACATCCTAAAATGAACAAACAACATTCAAGTAAAGATACGAACGGAAAATACCAAAGCAAGCCTTGGGCGGGTTCATGGTTACAAAATGAATGTTGATTAACCTCCCGCCAGAGTGTAAATTGTCCGCAAAAAGTCCCAAGAGGGGAGGCGTGAATTGAAATCACTAGTATTACTATATTATTATTATCTGTATCATTACCATAATCACTAAGATTACCATGATCAAAGTATCGTTTATTGTAAACAAGAGCACGAAAATCTACTACTGATTTTACCCAATCTTCTCCTTATTGGATCCCACAGCAAAGTACAAAAAAAAAGCTCTCTCTTTTCTCCTTTTCACAACAAATGCAAATAGTCATGTAAATCTCATTACTGCTCAAACAGGTGAAAGGAGGACATCAAAAGTTACATCACTTCCCTTTCCATTCAAGTCAACATTTTTTCAAACCTCTCTGTTATTGTACAAACCTTAGCTCTTTTTTGTGATAATTGGTCTGGATTATTGCTGTGATCCCCAAGTATCATTTCATCAGCAGTACAAAATATCTTGTCACGTAATTCTGTGAGACACTTACAATAAAGCAAATAAAATAAGCCTCCACAACTGGCACGTAGTCTAGATATTTCCAATGTTGTTTGCTAACTGCAGAAAAGTTACATTATTTTTGTATGTAAGAGTCATTGAAACTGAACAGGAACACCTGAAAACAGAAACAACCCTCTGAAATCAGAGAGAAGTAACCAAAGAGAGTTGAAACACTCCAAAATCATCTTGAGTGATATTTGTTTTTTAAAAACAAATTCTAGGATGTTTAATCTGGCATTCACCTTCAATGAGTAAGGTATTGTTGCTTCATTTTCATTTCAAGGTGTATGTCAGAAAAAGAGGCCAACTTTGCAATGCTGTTTTGAATTTTTTTGTTTGTTTTTGAGAAAAAGGAAAGGCTCAAACTAAGGTCATTAATCATATTAATCTCGCAATTATGACTAAACATAAAATTCCACCTTACCTGACTTCCCAGCACATGGAATTCTTGAACCTTGTTTTGCTAAAGGAAGAACATAACTTAATATTAAGCTTTTATAGTTAAGTCAGTCAGTGTTCCCTGCTGGCTGATCTAAAAACGGTCATAACTGGAGACCTCTGCACACAATGAGGGGGGTGTCTTAATGGGTATGAAGAGAAAACATTCAGTATAACACTACAGTGGCACAAAAGTATTTTTCCATAATGGAACAATACAATTATGCCTTGGTGGTATAATTCTTTGTGATCAATTTTTACTGACCTTACGGGGATGACAAATTGCAACTGACAAGATAACCTCATTTGTCTTAATTTCCTGAAATGCTTGTGGCTCTTTAGAGGGCTGTATTTCCTATCAATGAAAATAATCAGTAGTGAGTTGATGTGGATGATAATGCAGACTGAAGTGTACGCCTCTAGTCCTGGCAGTTTGAAGACTGGAAATTGCTATGAACCACATGAATACCTAGTCAGTTAGAAATGTCATCAATACAGCCACACAACCAATGAATATATGCAGTCTACATGAACATAACTAGAGTCTGCATTGTGGGATGGAACTTTAGCAAAGTAAAGTAAAACCACAACAATCCCAGATTACAGTGCATTTTTGACACTCAATTTAAAATTTCTCTATCACACTATAACAAATAAATCACACCAACACCCCATCTCTGATTATTGGTTGGTAAACATTACATGGTACAAACTCAGAGCTTGTTCTTAGGCTTGCTATAGACAAGTAGCAGTGTATACCTTTACAAGATAATTCACAACTTTTCTATGAG
This sequence comes from Pocillopora verrucosa, assembly GCF_036669915.1. Classification (NCBI taxonomy): domain Eukaryota; kingdom Metazoa; phylum Cnidaria; class Anthozoa; order Scleractinia; family Pocilloporidae; genus Pocillopora; species Pocillopora verrucosa. The sequence goes on along the minus strand of NC_089315.1, from coordinate 7,906,728 downwards.
CAGTTAATCTTCCTCTTCTCTCTTTCAGAAGCCTGCAGTTTAACAGGTTGGAAGTGATTAACATGTAACTTCTTGAAATTCCACTGTGTTATCTTTTAAACAGGTTATAAAAGCAGACAAGTTTATCTGCTAGATGGTGTTATTTTGGAATAAGATCCAATTTTTTTTGTCTAATTTGCAAACAAAAGTATGGTAATAAGAAGGGAGAATCATACTAGGATCTTGGGAATTACAGGGTTAAATAACATCTATGATAAACACAGTAAATCATTTTCTTTAATGAAGGATACTGTTACCATTTACTAATTAAAATGAATTGTGCAAACTACAATCATAATGACACAAGAATTAATCAGTTCTGTTTAGCTTTCCTCCTTGGTTTGTTATACTTTTTAATTATCAATTTGAGCAACAATCTATGTGTAATCTATAGGTTGTTACCTGGAAGGATGCCAGGCAAAAGACAATAAACCAAAGAGAGGAAAATTACAGTACATTTATAAGGAAGAAAAGATGGGATAGTACTCCTTGGTGGGAGTTGACTGGTAGTTTCCCAACAGCTGAGGAACACAGAATCAGATACATATAATTACTTCCTTTAAATTAATAGTCTGTAAAGAATGGTTCACTTTTAGTTACTGGTACTTACTTTAAGGATTCAAGCTCTACTCCATCAGGAATGGAATTCCCAAAAATATCGATAGATTCCAAGCCTTCTGTTTCTGCTGGGCACTAAGATGAAACCAGGTATATCATTCTCAGAGAGGGACCATACCAATTATTAGTAAACTCATGTTTAACAGGATGTGACTGATGACAAAATGTTTTAGGAAAACAAAGAAAAGAAAGTTTTTAAATCTCCACATTAAAAGGCCGATATATTTCTCAGCTCACATTCTCACACTGGTGATTTTATTTTTTTCCCTTCAAAAGTAAGAAGTTGATCATAAAGTTAAAAGACATTTAGGTTGCGTTACAGATAACAGTGTTTTCTGGTGGTAAGGATTAATTCTGGCTTAAAATGTAATTTTGATATTTCCTGATTAATAGGATGTTGAAGACAAGTTTGACAACCAGAATTTGCCATCTTGAAATTTTTTGCGGTCTCAGTCACTGCCAATTATTGTAATAAGGCTGATTGTTGACTTAAACTAATGCCCCATAGCCTGATAGATAGTATCTAATGAGTAGTGTAACAATCAAGAATAATTCTATAGCTAGTCAAGAACCACTGCGATAAAATTTACAGAATCAAATAGCATAGCCTCATGAATACAGAAAGTACAGCAAGTTCATGCCCATTTAAATGGAAAATTTCAATGAAAAATAGCTAAAATGCCAAAAAATACCCTTTTCAACCATGTTCTAATGCATTAGTCATCAGAAAAATTGACTTTATAGTTAGTCAATCTGACAAAGGTAATATTCACTGATGCCCATAATGATAAACTAGCCCAAGACAATTTTTGACATACCTTTAAATTGCTTGAACTTTTTCACATAGAAGAAGAAAAAAGAAAGAAAAAAAAAGATGTACTGAGTAAATCCATGTAAGTGTTCTTGCAAAAATAAACACAAAGAACTGTTCGCACCGCCAATTTTGTTACAGTCTTGGGGTGCAAGAATTCTGTATAAGTTGGATATGACCCTCTTACAATCATACTTCCGCATAGTCTTCAATTATTAATTTTGTATAACAGCTCTTTGATAAACGCAAACAATAGGGAACACAACAGATTGACTGAAGCTTTATTTGGAATAGTATGGGATTACACAGGAATTTTTCAAAGTTAAACAGATTATAGGTGGATTAACTTGGCAGGGCATGGATGAAAATTATATAGTACAAAATTATTTTGATCGTCGATGTTGTGACTTGAAAATACCTGCATACTTCGCTTAAGTCTGTTACTACATCCATTGGTACGTCCATTTCCTTAGCCATTTGGGTCAGGTCGATTTCAAACTTTTTCCTTTCATATTGAGCCGGTTCAAGAAACTCCATAAACTCTTTCTTAAACTGTTTTATGGATATCAGATTTGAACACTCTCCACGAGCCGCCATTGAACTAGTACTGCGAGAGACGTAACGATAGTTGTGATTGGGCAAACGGCATTGGAGAGTGTATTCACCAATCAAAGTACTTGTACTAAGTTGTATTTAAATGAGCATTATGGTCTAGATTTTACATATCTCGTACATGATTTGCACACCGCATCAGGAAATGCGAAAACCTTGACAAGGAAGAAGTTCACTTTCTAGAACGTTGATTATATTGTTAAAGCTGTTTGTGGAATCTACTCAAAACAGATATCTGCTGATTTTCGCTCATTGGAAGAGCCATTTTTTCAAAACTATTAAATGAACTCGCGAGATGAGCTCATCTCCGTATAACTGGCAATCTGAGAAAACTTCTGTGCAGGATGCAATCTCCTTCCTCTTTAACAACGAAATAGTGAGCGATGTACATTTTATGGTCGGGAAAGGCACTCAGAGGCGACGAATTCCTGCCCACAAATTTATACTCGCTGTAAGAAGCGCTGTTTTTGATGCTATGTTCAATGGTGGAATGTCAACAGAGTCAGACGAAGTGGAACTACCCGACGTTGAATATTCAGCTTTCCACTCCTTGCTTCGATTTATTTATACTGACGAAGTACAAATTGGACCCGAAACAGTAATGACGACTCTTTACACGGCCAAAAAATACGCGGTGCCAACTCTGGAAAACGCCTGCGTGGATTTCTTAAAGAAGAATTTAAGTCCAGATAACGCTTTCATGTTGTTGAGCCAAGCCAGACTGTTTGATGAACCTCAATTAGCAGACCTATGTCTCGAATGTATTGACAAGAACACTGCAGAGGCGATTGCAGCGGAAGGCTTTACTGATATTGATTTTGAAACACTTTGTGTCGTTTTGCAAAGAGACACTTTGTCCATCCGCGAAAGCCTTTTGTTCGCTGAAGCTTTGAGGTGGGCTGAACACGAATGTCAACGCAGGAGAATACCCTCCACTCCTGAAAACAAAAGGTCAGATTATAAGAATTGATAAGCTTTTAAAATTTAGGATGCGCTTGAGAACCCTATGGAGCTCATCTCCTCAGTTGTTAGCTCTGCGCAATCAAGCACGTAGCAATAAGGAGATACAGGTATCATTCAATTAGAAACAAGTTTCAGGCGTTAGGGGTAGGGCCAAAAATAGGGAATTGATTGGAAATATGTACAGAGATTAATCTTCTTTATGCTTCTAGGATCGAAACAATATTGTATGAATTTGTATATGAGCAGTGGCACTGCATCTTTCAGTATCAAAGTAATTCTACTTTGAAAAGTCAAAGAAGTGTAAAGGGGGGAATTGCTAAGGGGAGTCAGGTGTTTTTATTTTTGCGTGGTGTTTTTGTCAGTTTGTGAGATTTTGGTAGCTTTAATGGGTTTTTTTTCTCCAATTCTACTGTGCTCTGAAGTTTGCGAACCATGATATAAGGGATTTTCTATTATTTTGGAGTTTTGGTGGTCAAACCAATTTTTTGTGAAATCGGATCATCTGTAATAATCCTAATACTTCAACAATACTGATCTTAAAGGTGGTGTATGTGACCTGGAGCCTTTGATATATGTAGAAGTAAAAATTCCCTTTTCTATAGACAAAAATTGTAACCATAATCATTCCTAATATTTCTTGTAGAAATGTTCTTTCAAGGGCCCTGTACATGATCCGCTTTCCGCTAATGACCATAGAGGAGTTTGCAGCTGGTGTTGCACAGTTTGGAATCCTCACTGACAGGGAGGCAGTCAGCTTGTTTCTTTACTTCACTGTCAACCCTAAGCCTGAGGTCAATTTCTTGGACAAGCCACGCTGTTGTTTGACTGGTAAGGAAAAAGCAGTTTGTCGCTTCCAAAAAGTTGAGAGTCGTTGGGGTTACAGTGGTACAAGTGACAGGATACGATTCACATGCAGTCGAAAGATCTTTGTGGTGGGTTTTGGCCTTTACGGATCAATGTATGGTCCAAGTGACTATCAAGTAACTATTCAAGTCATTGTGACAGAGACAGGAAAAATTCTTGGCCACAATGAAACAGCATTCAGCAGTGATGGCAGCGACTCCACTTTCCGTGTTATGTTTAAGGAGCCAATTGAGATTCAAGCTGGAGTAAGTTACACTGCCAGTGCAACTTTGAAGGGTCCTGATTCACACTATGGCACTTCAGGTGGAAAGAAAGTTGTTTTTGAAACAGAGCAGAAAGAAAAGATAACTTTCCAGTTTTCATATGCCACTGGAAACAATAATGGTACCTCCATAGAGGATGGACAGCTACCAGAACTAATTTTTTACACCTGATCAGGAAACAACTGTATACATGTAGAAGGACTCTAAAGAAATCATCATATACAGTGTACACTCAAAAAATTTTCCCGGTTATTGTACATATGTCATTATTTTGTTTGAGTTTGCTTTCTGTTTAGCACCTGCTCTTCTGGGCTTCAATGTTTTGAATGCTTTGCTTGAGGTTAAATTAGTTTTAAGGACAACAAGCTGTCTACTCTGTATATTCTAGCCTAAGATGACCTTTATTTTGTAATGATTAATTATCACACTTAAAAGTGTGAAAAAAGAGGATAAGAAGTGTATTGAAAAGTAAATAACAAATCTTCCATATAAATAGGAGACTGCAACTAATAAGGTTAGACATTAAGATGTAAGAGTGCATAGTAATGAGGTGATATTAATATTCTGTGGAGGCACTGAAACAGGCTCTCATGTAGAGAAAGTTGAAATGTAGTGAAAGATGATAAAAATTTGCCATACTGTCCTGCTTTTTTTGGGAAAGAGTTTGGGTGGAGTAGGAAACTTCTCTGACCAGTTATGGGATGTGTGAGCCATGTACATACATGGGCCATTGAAGAAAAAGGAAATTCACGGATTTTACATTAGATCTATCATCAAGAATGGAATTAATTTCTTGATGTGCCTCACCTGTGTCACTTTCTTTCTTTCAAGGGGGATAGTTATGCAAAAATGTTTTTATGTGACTCCAGAGAGAAGTTAGTACAGCTTTAAGGAGTACCTTGGGCTTATGAACATTTACTGGAACATATCATAAGTTTAATCTTCTAACCCTGAATATCTCAATCAGTAGTTCTCCTTTTTTTGTCTGTCATACATTTCTCATAATTGTCATTTGAGAATTTGGTGTTTGGTTGAAAAATCATCTCCTAGTAATATTTTCATTTACTCTCATCACTTGTGTGCATGACATAGTACTGAAATTGGAGAGAGAAACTGATCTTAGTCACTCCTGGGTGTGGAAGGGTCATCAAACTAATGAAACTTCATAAAAACCATTCAGTATATTGAAATTAAATTATTGTCCCAGAGATGTCTTATAAAGTAATTGCCAGCATGATTAGGAGTAATTTATTCAGGTGTATAGCCAGCTTCTCCACCTGTTGTAAGCCTGTGCCCAAAGAAAGTTCCATTTTTGTTTCAGAGTTAGTGAGAGCTGTCTTATAAAAGTCAATGAGCAGAAATAAATTGTATGCCCAGATCAACTGGACTATAGGCTGGCTATGCCCCTGTTTATTATCTCATAGTAAATTTTTGCTAATTTGTTGAACTACTGGTATATGTAAGATCTTTTTTGTTAAAGATGCTTTCATTACAACTTTAGTTTGCCTCTGGCCTTTCTTTAACAGTTACTCCGAGCTGTAAACAAGTGTGTTCTTTAGACTCACATTTGAATTTGCCATCAAATTTATTAAATGTGACTGACATTGAATTAAATTTTGTATTGATCGTGTGCGACGTAATGTTCCCTGCAGTAGATATAACAGGACAATTGAGTTAATGGAGGGTTAAGATGACTTTGGGAAAGTTATGAAAGTAATAGTAAGATTGGAACTTAATGTAACTCAAACGTGCTCCTAGAGAAAGCCAAACAGACTCCAAAGTAAGTTGTTTTTGTTTGTTTGTTTTTTGAAGGAGAAACTTGCTTCAGAAACCTGCTTAAGATAAAAAAGTGTACTTATAATTACATTTTGTGGTTCTAAAGAGTATCCTATTCATTCCAAATTTGTCTTCAAATGGGCCTCCTTCAACAGGAAAAAACAAACAATCGAATATTGCCCTTTTTAATAGCATAATACAACAGTCACAGCAACAACAACAACTGCTAAGAGAAATCTTCAAAGAACCACCAGCAATATCATACAGAAAGGGGTGTTCACTCAGACATATTTATGAGAGCAAAATTATAAAGAAGGCAAGTAAACTGGACATACCACGGAGTCGAATAAAACACGTAAATAATATAGAGAACTTACTGGAAATGCTACGAAGTCACTTAGGCCTGTCAACCCCAATTTACACGGGAGCATTAATCAAGCCCGTTTCTAAAGCAAATAAATACTTTCTAATGTCTCTGAGGTCGGGTGACGCGTAACTTTAGCTAAATTATGATCCCGCCTATATCCGTCCTATCTCCCGTCCTTCCTTTGAAACAAGGCATATCCTGGTCTCCCCTTCCTCCTGGTCTCCCGCATCTCTCCTTTAGAATTTCTCATATCCCACATCCCGCCTCGATTTTAAGCCTCATCCCGCATCCCGCTAAACCTATGTTGGACCCTCTAAATGTTATCCTCCTAAAATGTGAAATATGGGTACTCCTGAGGTTGCAGTGGAGACATTTTTTGAAACTAAATTTTCCTATTTAAGCTGATGGACGTCTGCGACTCAAAGGCAGTCATGGAGTGATTTAAATAAATAATACATTTATTGAGAAATCAGGAGAAAAAAAATTGAGAAAAATGAGCGTCAAAACCCTTTTTCAAACAGAAAGTGTAGCAACTGGGTCGGTGCCTTTGAAATTTACGCTATTACATCAGACTCGAAGAAAAAGAAGGAGCCCATCCAGAGAGCGACAATGCTACACTGCCTTGGCCCTGCAGTTCAACGCATCTTCAACACTCTCTCAGGTGAACACAAAACCCTTGAAGGAGTGAAGCCGCCCTGGATGGATTTGTTCGCTCCGAAAAGCAACGTAGTGGAAGAACGCTACAAATTCAGATCGCGAGCACGAAAAGCAGACGAGTATATCGACGCGTATCTGACGATCTTTAGAGAGTTGGCAAAGTCTTGCGACTTCGGCGACTTGGAGAAAGAGATGATAAGGGACCAAATCGTCGAGAAATGTTCCTCCCATATCCTAAAGCAAAGGCTTCTCCAGCAAGGAGACCTTTTCCTTGCCAAGACGGTGAAAATAGCTCGTAACGCGGAGACGACCGTTCAAGAAGCGCGACTACTCTCCTAAGGTTCCAAAGGGAACGCAATCACCGTTAACCACGTGCGTACCTCTAGCAGAACACCAGCGAAACGCTCTAACTGTTACAGTTGTAGTGGCACGGACGGTCACAGCCCAAGTAAGTCGGTGGTGCGCTAAAATCAATTTGCAACAACTATAAAAAGGTTGGGCACCTACAACGAGTTTGTCGTTCCAAGCATGAAACTACACGGATGAAAGGAAAGAAATGGAAAGGGAAGAAACCTCAACAGATGAAGGTTCGTAGCCTCTCATCCAATAAACCTGCTAATTGACTTGAGGACAGTTCAGGTGACGAGAGCGAAGAACCTGTACTCTTCATGAATAACGTGGACAACTCCATCACAGCTATGATAAACGAACGAAAAACCAAGTTGATCGTGGACACCGGCAATATGTATGATATAACTTCCTCCCACTTACACAAAACAATATTCAAGAACTGTAAACTGAAGGAAACTCGAAGGTGCTTCACCGCGTATGAACAAACGGTTAATTTGTAAAGGTTATTCTAACGCTGTCATTAGTATTAGTCATTTGGCCATTAATTCAAAGGTTTATGTAATAGATGGTAAAGCAGAATCGTAACTAGGAGGAGATTCTAGTTTTAAGTTAGAAATCCTTGCCCAAGTAAACTCAGTCGGTCAGACCAGTGAGCTTGACTCCTTGCTCCAGGAATACGATTATGTTTTTCGAGGAATAGGATAGGTAACCTATTGAACATAAATTAACTATATATGGACCCAGAGGTCAAACCTCGTCAGTCAAATCGAAGCAGTTACATAATGAACTTGACAGGATGTTAGAGGAAGAATTATTGAAGAGGTCACAAAAGTAAGCCCCTGGGTTTCAAATCTAGTTAATGTACCCAAGAAGTCGGGTGACCTCAGGGTATGTTGCGACCTCAGAGAGGTTAATAAGGCTGTTATTAGAGAAAGATGTGTTCTACCTTAAATTAAGGATATGCTTGCATGCTTTGCATGGCTCTAAATACTTTGCTAAGATCGACGCAAAAAGTGGGTTTTCACGGCGTCGACAAAATCTGGATCGGACCAGATCGGATTACAGATCGGATCACTGATCGGATCACGGATCGAATCACGTCAATTGAATAAGAAATTTTGCGCAACAAGCCAAAATAAAGCCCGTGTGACATACTGGAGCGCAGGCCCCACTACGATTTTTTTTTCTTTGCCCAAAAACCCCGTGTAGTTACTTTCACGGCTGTGTCGAGGAGTGTTGTGTAGTGCTACCGTGGACGAAGGCAAGTGAGTGGTACGTATCATTCCATCAGTCAGTTAAGAAAAACGCGACACAATCCACAGTTGCTTCTTAATTAAGGTCCTTGAGCTTCTTCCGTTGCCGGTGCGTGAAGTCATAGTTCGCAAACTAATCGACCCAAGTGCCCCACATTGCAAGGACAAAGTCTCAGGCGCTATTCGAGACGCGTGACCTCCTACGGATACCTACGATATTTAACCAACCACAGGCGGCCCAAGCTCCAGCTGTGAGATGATCATCTTACGAAATAACATTCATGGCGAGAGTTTGTATGGGAATCTTTACGACCGCTCTAAGGAATAAGAAAATAAGTAAAATTCTCACCAAAAATACCTCACCTTACTTCCACAGTGCGTTGCTTGTTATCTGGCCGCTTACTACGTTGAAGGGAACCCATTTAAGCGAGTTGTCCATTTTGAGGTTTTCTACGTACATAAGAAAAGCCCTTTTCTTATGGGGAACCACTTCGAAAGCTCACTCGGAAAGACTACAAGCGGCCTGGTCATGAGGAAAAGAGCAAACAAACGCATTCGAAGCCTTGAAAGAAGCACTGTCTGGCGCACCAGCCTTGGCTTGACTTCGTTTAGACGCTCCGACGTGTGTTATCTCAGATGCCAGTCCGGTCGGTTTAGGGGCAATTCCACAACAAGACAAAGGAACTGGTGAGCGCATACCGATTGTGTACATCAGTCGATCACTCACATTGACGGAAAGGAGATTAACGTTAACACAGCAGATTAGTTATCGCCTTTACCATCCAAGCAAAATTATTTTTCCGATACTGGTTTCGTTTGTGAAGACTACACAAGATTTGCTTTCACACCAAATATGCATGTCAGACCTTCAGGCTATTGTGCTCGTTTTTCCTATGCTGAAATTTATGCCAGCACAATCTATTAGGGCCTCTCTGTATCAAGGAACTCTTCGTTGCCGGTCAGATTTCACCTGCAGATTTCCTCCATGCGATACCAACATGTATACACTGTATACAATCCCCATTGGTTTTTAATCACGGATGCCAATCACTGTTATCTTTAAGTTTATAAAAGATGTATGAAACTTTTCTTTCATTTGGTGAATTATTTAAAACACTGGGATCATCATTTGAAATGTCTTTCACTATGGCCGTCAAACTGGTCAACAAATTCAATTTTGTGGAAAGTCGGAGGCCGTAAACCGAAGTGATTCCGCATTACGATTTACAAGCGCAACTGAAACAAGGAAAACCTCGCTAGGTAAGGAAATAGCTCGAACGAAAGTTAAAACATGGACTCAAATTTACAGGGATTCCCAATGATTGGTTTGAGCGTCGCTCTTGAGACTAAACACCAAATACAAACTGGCTTCTTGTCTTTCTTTTTCTTAACGAAATTAAACACCTGAAAGCGTTGGAGCACTGAAAACAGAACTAAGTTTAATTTATCGATAACTTTTAGAAAAGAACCTACAATATATTTTAGTCATCTTTTCAGTTTTATAATCGAGATCTTAACGTAAGACATCAAATTATATCGATTTCATTTGGAATTAAATAAGGACTAGTAAACATTTCAAATATTAGCGAATGCCATTTGTGGCCTGCTAAAGGTTTAGGAGTGATTAGCGTTTTACTTGTTCCAAGTTGACGAGAGATCAACTGACATGCCATCAACCAACTTCATTTCAACTTTTTGCGCTCAATTTAAACTTTTTTCACTCAATTTAGACCTTCATCGCTGTTCTGAATCAATAGGTGTGCTCTCAGTCAATACGCTTGTTGAATTCTTTGCATATTACCTCTGTAATGTTTTGCATGTCTATTTCCGTGTTTTACCTTCAGGTAAATGGTAAACTAATGAATCAAAGGACGAAATCAAACGCGAGAGAGACAAAAATCTTATTTGTGAATAAAAAACTGCCTGATTAAAGATGTTGACTAAACAAAAAGTGATGCATTTGTATAATTTAAAGCGGAGGTGCATGTCATGTGGATATATCCAGTTGTGACTTTAATTAAGTTTCGAATGACAAATGACTGCCGATTACTCCGTGTTTTGGACGCGCGGAAAGAAATGACTGACAACGGAATTTTTATTTTTTTCTTTTCAGGTTAATCTTTTATTCTAAATTGATCGGTCACTGGAAGCCATAAATTGTTCACTTTGTGAAGCATAACCCAAAAGTTAGCAGAAAAATAGACTTGATGACGTGGCAGATAAAAGAAGAATAGTTCGGGCAGTTAATTGAATAGAAATGACAATTTTAATTTCATGACGCGCCGCAATGAAACGCAACACCGCTAACTCCGTCACTTTAACTCTTATCTTGATCTTCCAGCGTTCTCAAAGCGCATTGGCTGAAGTGATATCGAATATAAGTAGGATCTAAAGCTTAGAAAACTGCGGATATTGAATTAGTCACCTTGTTCAGCTTAGAAATAATCGGCCTGTATCTGAAATTCTTATCCACAGAAAGTGATGGAAAGTAATGAAGACTTAAATGATTCATCCGCACAATAAAGCAATATCAACTTCATTATTGTTCAGATTCATGCAGGTTATTTAATCTTCACTCCAGCATCAAGATAGGGAATCATCTCACTTCACATATTTGTCAGTGATAGCATCATAAATAGAAAGCGCTCTTCATGCCCCGCAATCAAGAACCTGTTGAACAAACCATAGAGACTCACTACACGATATACAGCCTAGTTTCTCAAGAGGCAAGGATCCATTACATAATGAATGAAAGGGGATGACTGATAAACCAGTATAAACAGAATGTATACAGGTGACAGTAAAGAAGCCTTATGAAAGCAGACAAATTTCCTGCATGTTTAGGTCATGTGCTTAATTTGCATTTTGCATGGGGGCGATATACTTCATCAAATGGATGGAAAAACTATTCCAACAATCTACGCAGAGAGATGGAAAACTTTGGAGAGAAAAAAAGGCAACTGGAAATAAGATATGTTTAAAATGCAATCCACATTTACGTTCTAGCCAGTTAAAGCTAAACATTTGCGAATTTTAATATTTTTCGAAATCTAATTACTTTGCAAACCGCCTGACTCTGAATCCAACAACCCTGAATTGAAATGGGCCATTAAAAGGCAGGTGGCTAAATTAGAATCAGAGAATTAAGATATTGAACTGTTTGATTCCATGCAGTTGGAAACTGTCACGTTTCATCCTTTTGGCAAACAACTTCTAAGGAAGACCGCCATTTTTCATCTTCAGTTAATTTACTGCTGACTGTTTTCTCGTGGTAAGTTGTGATTTTTATAGTTTATAAGCTTTTCAAAGAATGAGTTACCTGCTACTGTTTCCAACACATCCTTAAAAAACAACATTCCTGCAGTTAAATTTCAAGGAAATATAAATATAACAATAAAATAGGATTTATTCCAGTCTTCATTCCTATCAGCTTTGCGGGTTTGTCGTATCTCTGCCAAGTGAGATATCTCTTGTAGGAATTCGCATTCATTGCACAAGACTCCAACTGAGTAGTTATTCCGTCTGTCCAAGAAACTAAGAATAAGTACAGCCAAAATCGATTGTGTCTTGAGGTTGAAATTAATTAAATAAGAACTACTTTCGCTCGGATTAGATACTTAAAATTTCTATCAATTACGATATTCCTTCTTGTCTCTGCCCCATTTGCGGTACACAGAGTAAGAGTCAGTCAGAATAAGTTCTACAAAGCCTGTAGGATCTCTACCATAGCCACAGGGCTCCACTGACGCGGAAAAGCTGATGAAAATTGAGAATGAAGTAAATATTTTGGTTTAAATAACATCTAATTGTTAATTCTATGAAATTTTCGAGAACGATAATGGATAAAACTTAACCCACTGTTTTTGTCACGGTTTAAACTTATAGAAAAAACATTACGACAACTGCTCTCATCGAAAAATGAGGGTTTGATAAGAGGTGTGGACTTCGAGCTAATAACAAATCGTGTCAGCTTTTCTGTTCTAAAGGAAACTTTAGAGCGTTGACTATAATTTCAAATACTTGTAATACTAATGATAATTCGTTACAAGTCGTCATGACTAAAGATTCGATATTCGTTATTTGGCTTTTGTGGGTGCTGCTTTTAAAATTCACGCAACATAGTATCAATTAGCTTGTTAGCATTTTATCACTTAAGCTTTAGAAATTCACGCGGGTCATGCGGTCTAGCCGAAAGAACAAAGCAATAAAAAGACAGCAACAACTTTCCAGATCGAAAAGATTTTCAACTTTGACCCAAAAAATGAAGATAGGACACGCTATATTTCTTGATAGGATCTACAAACATAAATTTACAACAAAAACCAAAGCCAGGTTGGGAAAGTTTATTACGGCAGTTCTATTTATGTTATTGTGAATGCACGCACATGCAAATGCACGCACATTAAAAATTTGTTCACGCTTAGCATGCGTATATCCACGGATGCACGCGGAAAGTTTAGAGAGCACGAAAAATGCGTAAGAGTAGCTCGAGGCGCAGCCGAGGGCAACTCTAGCTTTCTGAGTGCTCTCCAAACTTCTCAAGTGCATCCATAACTCGATATACGCACAGCTAAAAGCATGCGCAAATTCTTTTATAACATAGCGACAACAAGGATCTGCGCGAAGAAGCCTTTTATTGTGATAGAGTGCAAAATTCTCCCAACACACACAAAAGTATTCTATACTTTAGTTTCAGCTGGAACATTTGACCCAATTAAACGATAACTGTGAATGAAAAGCTCAAAATTTACAGGGAAAATGGAGAAAATAAAAGCCAAACGAACTCTAAAGCCAGGTAAAAAAAAATGCTCACACGGGCGTGCATAAATAAAGATTTTGTTCATAGCGGCTCAATAGGATTTATATAGGGCAAGCACGCGCGCTTTGTTATAAAGCAAAATACATATTGGTTCCAAACGTGAAGCGGAAATTTTCTCTTGCAAAGTTTCTTAGCGGAGACATTTCATAAGGGGACGATTTGGAGTTCAATCAATTGCGAGTACTTGAAAATGATTTGTATACCTGACTATGAGGAGATCGGCTTATCTCTTCCCATCAATCATAAAAGGATGAAGTCAATTATGCTGAAATAGATACAAACCGACTAAAGTATGACAGAGAATTGATGAATGAATAATTTTTATACGGTCATCCCAAGCAATAAAAAAGAACAAAAATTTGAAGGTTCTTCAAGCCCTGTGAGGGAAAAACATAAGCTTTTTCGTAACATAGCTTCACTTATCAATGACGTTGAAAGCTGAAATGAGGGGACCATTAGCAGTTTTGTTTAGCCGGAATATTCATTTTAATTTCTGGTAATGAAAAAAATCAATAAAGTATATGTGAAATAGAAAGAGTGAGCCAATTTGATAGGATGTTTTATTAATAATGCTTTTAAGTTCCTCTTGGAAACGTTTGTTTTTGTTTTTTTTTTTATCGGAATAACGTCTCTAGTTTCTAAGGAGTGGGCGTTAGGCAATCTTCTTTAAGATACGTGAGAATATTTTGTGATATGACCTCATGCTAACAAAAGATAGTTGGCATATTGACTTTTCCACCGTTCTCGATTCCATATTGATTAAATTATTTCACAATTGCCTACGTAGAGCAGAAGTGAACTAAAAGCAGCCGAGTCTTTGTACAGAAACCCATTATAGCATCCGTGAAGAACAGGCAAGTTTGCTATCTCAAATAATATTATGTTGCTCAAATTATAAGTATTAATTTGTGAAATCGAATTGCATCTGAACAATGTAACAAACAAGGAGGGGCGAAAGATAGATTTCAATCTCATCAAACAAGTTTGCCTGAACAAGCACCTTCTCACAGAGAAATAAGATGTGTCATATCTTATTGCGATTCGGCAAATGCTTCCGTAAATTTCTTGTGTATATCTGCACTCAAAATAGGCGGTGATGGAGTAAGGATAAACTGCTGAAAAGAAGACTATTTTTTCGTAGACATTGGTATTTATTATGTCCAATACATGTCACTATTCCGTCCAAATACGCGCAAATATTAACGTTCTTTTCTCAAGAAATATAAATCCACATCTCTTCTTTACTTTTTCCTAATGTTCAGAGAAGCGCGCTTTATTTATACTTGACCAAATTAATTTTTTATCATCCCTACTAACAGATTTAATTATTAAACTTATGATTTGAATTGATCGTGTCACGAAAATATACAAATATACTTATTCGGCTACTAGCGTGTATAATTCTGATGGGTTTGTTTTGCACCGAATCTGAAAATTGAAAAAAAAGCAATCTCTGAAAGAAGGCGCGCATAATGGTATGGCAGGTGGATAAATGACATGACTCTCGGTGACAGAGTCTATAAATAATGGCTGTAAATGCAAACTGACGGAGCAAAGTTTTGGAGACAAAGTGTCAACATAATATTTACAAGCTACATAATAGATCGCTGGTGTTTACTTCATTCGCTCGGCAACTCATTTATCTACAAGCAAGAGACATAAAGCTGAATAGGTATTACCTAAGTGAAGGATTGAAGTAAATATTACACTCAACTACCCCACTTAGACATCAACAGCGGATGAGCACGATGGTCTATTTTCCGCAGATGGAATGTTTGATAAAAGGCCTGAAGTATTGAAAACAAAAAATGAACTCCCATCAGCACTAAGATGAATCTTCAGTTTCCATTGTCCTTAAGTCTAAAGATTAGTTTGGAATCAATCTTCCCAATCATTTACCTTTTTTATATTGGTATTTGTTGGAGTCTGAAATATAGCAGAAACTATACTTCCAAACTGACATTAAACTCCCGTGATAAGGCCGATATCGATCCTTTAAAGAAAAAAAAGTTACTTAGTTAGTATGAGCGGTTTAAAAACGTAGTGCGTGCGTTGGAAAATATTTTGTTTCTAAATTTTAGATTTTATGACGAGAAAATCACGTTCGTGAAGGGAGTGTAAGAAATTCTGATAACTTTGTTTTTCAATTTATATCAAAATTATCATGTTGTTCTAATTAAGATGAGAGAAAAGTCTTGATTTCTAAGGGAAAGTCAAAAAGGAAAGCAAGTCAGCTTAATCAAGGCTTTTGATTGGTTGTTCCATGTTAAACCTTAATAAAAACAGGATAAACCAGTCATCATCGATAAAAGAAATCCGTTTGAAAGCATTTTAACGATCATTTTAAAATGATTATCACTATGATCAATTAAAATGCATGAGGAATGGTAAGAACTAAGGTATAATCATTACTAACAAGCTGTTTTATGAGTTTCTATCAGGAACATTGTTAGTGAAGAATTTTTCCTTCCCAAGCCAAGAGTATTCTATATCTTCAAGCTGGTTATTTTATTGTCATATTTCTTTTTCGCTATTTACTGATACTTCTTTAGTCTTTCCTTTCTAATCTTTTCGTTAAGAACGTAAGCGAATGACATTAAGGAAGGGGGTAGAAAAAAAAGATTACTTTGGGTTAAAAATTGAAGAGTAACCTTCAGTTAAAATCCATCATAAATAAAAGTTGTTCCCTCTTAAAACTCATAAATGTAAGCCGCTTTTAGCTTCTCTTATAAAGTCTATAGAAACAAAGTCTTATCTTGTCAATTTTATTACAAGAAAACAAATTTTTTGAAGAGAAAGACTAATTTTCGTGACTTAATTTATTCAATTCTATCCATCGCTAACTTCTTGACAAGTCATTTACTTTTCAAATGACTTCATAATAAACTCATCATGAAGCACTAATAATTACACCCTTAGGCGGCTCAGATTTGAATGAGAAGACAAAAAAGTTTTCAGTTTCCCACAGTTTGATTTAATCGTCTTTGCTAAAAGGTTCCGGTCGACAAGTCCTGAAAACAAACCGCGAGAAAAATCAAATTGCATCACCTACATCGATCGACTGAGAAAGTTGTACGTCCCTTTCATGTTCGATACGTGGTTTTCTGAAGGTAAGTTTGATTACTTTTCTTGATTTCGTTGCATGGGTTAGTACTGTTTCTTCTAATCAGTATTAGTAATTCAGCATTGGTCCGAAACAGCTCGTTTCTATAGTTTGTGTTCAACATCACCATTCAGGGATATGATTGCATGAGAACATTGCGATAATAGTTCATGACGACGATAATGTTAACTCAGGAGTATTCCCATAGTTTAAGTCAGCCTGGTATAACGCCCTAACCACCCAATAATGAAAAAAAAAACGTTTTGTACTGCTCATTTCTTCAATATAAGGACTACTGAGCTTATTCGTTCAGTTATGTATTGAGAGTCGAAGGGTTGTACCTGACGACCAAATCATTTTGTGTTATTAGTAAAGTGAATTTACAAGTTTAAAAAAACCTTGGAATATAGTCTAGCTACGGTTTGTCTTAATTTAAGACAAAAAGAAAAAGTATTGTTTTAATATTATCTCAACAACAATAAGCGGCTCTGTCATTCTTAATTCGAAAGAAATATTACAAACGAAATCGGTGACGTTAATTTGCATGATCGCTCGCTACTATTTTAGTTACATCACTGGTAGAACTTGAAAGCAGTTTGTGTACAAAGGTTCACTGAAAGGGTTGAACAAACACAAGATTGAGATTACATTTCACAAAAGTTTGAGCATTGATTGCTTTCGCACTGACTGCTGTGTATAAATTCCTGTCTTCTCCGTGAGGGAAATGTAAAACTTGCTCGTTTGGACAGTTCTGGCGCGTTATTTCAAGCTTTTCTCATTGATTTTCTTGTTGATCCAGCGTAATAGGTCTATCGCACTGCAGCATGTTTTATCTTTCGGATTTCAGATCATTTGGTGCTAGTTTAAGATCATACATTCAGTTACTCTTGATGTCTTTTTGATCCGACGACCTCGTCAAGATTATCCATAGACGACAATTAATGTCGAGGCTACATTCATGTGTCTCTCACTGCTACTCTTTTGGGGGTTTGGGAATAATAGCACTCAGCTGTATTTTCCAAGAAAAAGTTATTTACCTTTAAACTAACCGTATAAATTAACACAACCAAAAAGTAACTTTTGATTTAGGAATTTGCCAGATTCGTAAAAAAAAATAGCTTAAAAGATTTTCTGTTACTCTTTGCCACTTTATTTTATTCATTTTAATTTGAAAATGGTCCGCCCCTATGAAGTTTATTTCGATATTTTCAAATAAACCGCACAGATTTAGCATAGAGTGGGAGTAGCAAATTTTACCAAAATTTATGAATGCCAATTCTAAGTAAATCATATCCTCCTTTATCCCTACTGCTTGATTAAAAAAAACATACCACCCTCCTTAAGTTTATTTCATAACATTTCGTTGCTATGGAATAAGAACCCTGTAATAAAAATGCAGAAAAAATATTGGGCTATATTGAATTACCCGATCAAATTATCATGTTGACTGATCATGTTATTTCAGATTAAATGTAAGAAGTATACTTGCAAGCCCGTTCGATCCTGTATTTACAGCATTGGTAGCCGTACACGGATTCAGCTCAACGTAAGTAAACCCTTTTTTTCGTACAAAAGCTTAATATTTTCATCATTTTAGCCGTGTAATTATAATAGAGCAGAACTGGAAGTTCAAGAAAATTTTCTTTCAAGATATTTAACCGACTCATGAAAGAAATTTGAGTAAATAAAAAAATATTTAAAAGGTGCGGTTTGCCAAAAGCTTTTCACGAAACCTGTTCTCCAACTTATCCCATTTTAATGAAAGACAATTCCAAGGATTTGGAGACGAGTAGGCTTCAAATATGAAGGATAAATTTAAACTCTGATTCTCCTCGCCATTGTGTTGCTCATAGCCAAAAGTCAGGTACCAAAAGTTTACTGGGTCTTGCTTTCACTATTTTCGTAAACAATTTTGATAAATCTTTCTTACATTTTCTCCCAAACGGTCCATTTTGTTGAAAGCCTTTTTTTATTACATAAAAAGTCTTTTGTTTACGATATGTTTGACTAATGCTTGAAATGGGTTCCCTACTGAAAAATCACTGACAACAGTACTCTTTCCATCATATTCGCGATAGATTCAACTTGAAGTCAATTTGTTCCCTGGTTCAACATTCTCCGTCTGATATGGTGTGGTTGAATGTTTGGTGTAAAACGACAGACTTTTTAGGATTTAACTTTCGATAGATTTATTCTTTTCACTCTCGCAGAGTTTGATTTGAACGAATGTTTTGGCCTTTTAACGTTCGTGTTTTTCCAGTTTGTTTTCTTAGTCTGTATGTGAACGTAATTACTAATTACAAATGACTTATCTTACTCTGTGTCAATAACATTAATTTATTTTCCTGTGTGATGCAAATGTAGTTGAGTTCCTGAAGAGCAACAAGAAAACGCTATATTTTTGTAAGATATATGCTCCAATGCTTAGATATCCTTTAAGATCTCACTTCTTACTGGGTCGTGTTGTTACATTAACTGATCCTTCATACGTGCGATCATGAATAAGGCTTTCTACGGGTAGCTTATAAACCGACCAGGCTTGTGGTAATTGAACGAGTACGCATTAATCATCTTTTTTCCAGTTGTGCATAATATCATAAATTATCAGCATGAAATTACGTCACCGCCGGTTGCACTGAGTACATGGCGCACAATTAAAATCTTTCCAGGATTTCTTTTGATTGAAAAAATGTAATATGACAAGAAATAAGCCTTTCGTCTGCACTTATAATGCCGTCCTAAATGTGACACTGAATACGCTTTCGATTTCAGGGAAAGGTTGTCACCACGGAATTGAAGCAATTGAAGTTGAATTTTTAAGGAAATTTTATTCTTTAGGTATACACATGAGTCAAAATTTTTGAAGAGGTTTTATCATTGTTTGAGACCCAAATCTACCCAGTGGAAGATATTGAGCCACAACTCTTTCGAACTGAGTTTCTACGAATAAGTCATTTTAAACGTTTATAATTGTCGTTAATTATTCCTTTAGGACGGGCCATGTAATAAGTAATTGTTTATCACTAACACTGTACAAACACCAGCTCATTGTTTCCAGTACCACTGTTCTGGGATCATAACAATAATGAAAATTTTGAAACTGCTCATTTCAAAATTACGAAATTGTCCATCTAAACATGAAAACGCCTCAAGTGGAGCTCTAGGTCTTCGTATCTCTTGTAGCATTAAAACTGCTACCGCGACGGTAAAGCAAAATAGTCAGGGTAACTGTAATTAAGTTGGATTGAAGATAACTTTGGAATTGCAAATAATATTAAAAGCTGGCAAATATGATTGGAAGTTTGCTTTAAATAATTAAAAACAACCGCTCAGCTAAGTTTTGGCAGAGATTGGCATTTTTGAAGGTCAGAACCAGGTTCTTACTTGATCAAACAGCGTTTCGAAACATAAGTGAGTCTGCGTTTCTAATACTGATCTGACAGTGTTTGTGACAAGATCTATATATCTTTGATAACACAGTAAGCTGAGTGAGGTTCTTGAAGAAAATTTCCTCGTCAAAACAGCGAGTTATGACAACGAATCGCTCGGAAAGGTAAGCTTATACATGACAAACTTTTTCCTTCAGTTCATTCGTCAAAAAAAACGAGAATTGAAAATCATTTATTACTTTAATGACTTCGGCAGGAAGAGAAAGGATGCTGCGCTAATAACAACAGTAACTATTTCATCTTCCAAGAAAGTGAGTAACGCGCAGTTCTTTTCGGTCGCAGATTTCACAAGTCTAAGTTTTGGAAGGACGGATGTTTCTTTATTTATTTTCGAAAAAAGTCATAATGATCTAAGGAAAGATAAGTTGCACAGGAGATATGAAAATTCGTAACCATCGTAAACAAATCAAAAAATTTCGGATGATTTTGAGTGCTACAATTTCATATAAACAAATCTAAAACTGATAAGGATTGGAAGAATAAAGTAAGGCATTGAAATAGGGATGGCGTGGTAGGTGTTATTTGAAAGAGCATATTAATTATTTTAGAGTTTTTCAGCATACATTGCCTGAAGTATGTTTCAAGACACTTGGCATAAATAAGAAGAGGAAATTACTTTTAGTACACCTGCTGGCAAAGAAGAATTGCAATTATGCATCTTTACAGTTACATACTTCTCAGTTAAATTTAGAAACCTGGAAATATGTTCAATTAAATGTTCTCAGCAAAGATTAATCTCCGAAGTACAACCTGTAAATAATCATGCCGAACTCCGGTTAAGGAGATTCTTTACACCCGATCGAACTTCTGCCTTTCTTCCAACGGCATTCCCATGCCTGTCCCCTCTTCCGAGCTTTTAATTGATGGCAGCGAGTTGCGTCATAAGCACAATCCCTTTTAATTTAATCTAGGGGTTCCCCCGGTTGCACCGAGTGAAAATAGATGGAAGCTTGAAGGTAGATTTCATTTAGTTCGATGCTACCCACGCGCTGATAATCTTCTTGAAATTTTATGCAATTCTGGTCTGTATTGTTTCCTAATTAAACAGTGAGAATCCATAAGGTACAAAAATAAACTTGAATCAGTTCTCCTCTGCCTGTGGGCTATTAACGATGGTCCTGGTGATTCAAGTAAACATTGTAATCGACATCAGTTCGTGGGTGAAAACTGATAGTCGTCAAAGGAAGGGACTCGGAATTAAACTGAATTACACCTATACACATTCAATAATCAACTTCGTAATCAGGCAGTGGAAGAATTTACCTCAAATTATGGGTGAGTCTTTTGAGGCTGCTTTTATCAAGAGGAAAGTCTAGCCCAGAGAATGAAATAATATAAAACCAGTCTAACTGGTATAGGTTCTGTGTTTACCGAATTTGGCATGTTCTCATAAATCCATGCAAGTCCTTCTGAACATAGTGATAAAAAGGAAGTTCTAAACGATAAGAAAATAAGCAGAGTAACAATAATTCTTATAAAAGAAACAAAAGTTTTCAGTTTTCAAAACATGCTTTGGCATTACCAGTGTCATCTTCAGTTTTAAATGGTCGTTGCGCAATTTGAATTTACACTTCACAAATTTCTAAATCCTCATTCATTATCCAGACAGTAGGTCTTCCTAATAGAATTCATGAAATATTTCAATCAGCTATCAAGTGTTGATCATTCTGCGAAGAAGTACTTTGAATTCAATGGTTTCTCTTTGTGGCATAATATTCGACTTTTCTGGGGAAGATTTGCAAGTTCGAGATCAAAGGAAAAAGTAAGAGATAACTGAATTAAAACTTTTACGGCAATTTGACGTATTATGCCCACACCTACAAAACGTTCCTCATTACCATTCGAAATACTTTATTTCCATCCTTTTCGTTCACCGTGAGCCCACTACTTGATCCGTAAATAACTGCTCACAAATAAAGATCTGCTCATGGGCAATATGACAGTGTTTTGTGGAAAATAAGTAGTTAGTTTTGTGAAAGCTATTCTGTTGAAAAAGGTAGATCACTTCCTAAGATATGAAAGAGAGATTTCCGGAATAAATTTTGAAAAACAAAAAAACCATGCAAACCTAGTAATTGACTAAAAACTTTTAGAAGGGAGTTATTTCCATTCATCCACAAGCTCTTAAAAGTGTCCTTAGAATTCTTGATAAAATATACCGCCCGTCTTTCTTCGTAATTTCAGAGGGCGACATATCATCTCCGCCTCAATAAAAGGGAGAAAAATAAAGAAGTGTTGCTGAAACTCATAGCAACCGGCAGAAACATAAAGCCGACAAAGTAGTGCATAATTATTATTAAGTTAAACGTTTTCATCCACTTTTTCACTCGGTGAAACAGAAACAGAAATATTAGTGCTTTCTGTAGAACTCCTGTCAGCTAGTCGTAAAAATTCTGGTAAAGAACATTATTATGTAAAAGAAAAATCCAGAGGTGAGTTTTCATCTGTTGCATGCTCTGTTAGGTATTGGCAATGGTTTTAGATGGTCTGTTTTATTCAGGTTAGTTGCTGAGTAATATGAAACGTTTCCTTGAAATATGCGAGAATATTTTTGGGATATGGCTTCTCACTGATGCAATACGGTTGATGCCTTGCGTATCGCTAAAAAAAAAACTGATTATTTTAAATTCAAACGCGAGCTTGAGAGCGTCAACGACGAGTAAGTAGGTCTTGTTTATATCAGTAATGTTGCACTCAAAAGTCCTTCACAAACATTGCGAAGCAACCAGGCAGTATTGAGAATCAAAACTGGGCGGATCATATCAGAAAAGGAGATCTGCCATAGGAGTTTGCTAAAGATGCGCCAACAAGATGTTAAATTTCTTAAGTGCAGCGTAAACATTTTAAGTAATGATTTGTACAAACTTGCTTTTAGATGGGTTGGACAACAAATCGGTTAGTTATCCAACGTCATTTTCCTATCTTGATTTGAATTCACGAGGGCGAGCGAAAGCTACGGGGTGTGATTTGCAGCTCACTCGATTGATTGAACTTCAAGAGGTAAATAATTGTTGTATATAATGTTTGAAAAGCTAATTAACTGGCATACAAAGTCGCTTCTCAGATGCAGGTTTTCAGTGACACATATATCTCAAGAAATATTTTCCACGTTTATTAAACTACGTGATTATAGTGAGGTTCGTAACTTAAAATATAATTCAAAGTTGATAAAGCTATATTAAGCGGATTCCTTTGTTTTCATACTGTGCAAACAATGCTGTTTCAATTTCAAACGATTTTTTTTTGAAATTGTTAACTGATAGATGAATAGAACCAAAGAGGTCAGTAAATTACCGGACTTTCGAATCACAAGCACGTTTTTCAACTGAGAATCTCGTTATTTACTTCAGGCCTCTCGCTGTCTTTCGTTTAAATGTGTCACAAAGTGCTTAGCATCAATTATAAGTGAGAAAAAAAGTCTGCCCACCTGTCATGTGCTTGCACACTATTGAACATTACAGCGAAATAAATCTCAGCTAAAATTTGACTTAACGCCGCGGAATTAAATCTAGCCTTGTGTTTCGATAAACAATACATCTTTCAATTTGCCAGAAAAAAACATTTGCGACCTACGACTGCAATTCCCACAATGCCGAGACTTCATTGCGAGGTTGATTAAGGTTTTATATGTGAAACGTGATTAAGCCAAAAAATAATACGTGACGCGTAAATTTACAGATAGGCAAGGTAGGAGATCCTCTTTGAAAACCATATCTATATGAAAAAGTCACCTCAATGAAGATTATCATTACAATACGGGTGCTCTTTTCTACAGCAGTCACGGTGCATGTGCCTTTAGCATGTTCCAACATTTTGATTCGGCGGAGAGCTAAGAAAATGTCAACTGAAAAAGGCTAGCGAGTCAATTTCATTTTTCCTTCGCTCTCCTGCCTCGCCTGCCTCGGCCTGTTGGTGATATTGAGGTGGCTTGTAGGGAGTTTTAATAAGAATACCAAGTATGGGTCAGCGTAGTGCGAGAGAGAAATCTGAGTCCATTCTGGTCGTTGAAAAGAGATGGCGGTGGCAGATAGGACGCCTCTTGTGGAGGGTAGGCTAAATTTTAATGAAATCAGGGTCATTTGAGTTCTAATCATCCTGGTGATCATTATCATGCTCTATAATACAACTTTCCACTTTATCAGTTTCTCACACTGCGTCATTAAACCTCTTTTGTTTTCTTGTGCTAACTCAAAATGGTGTTGATCATCCATATGTAAATACAGCTGCTTCGTGTTATCACGAATTTAAGCGGCGTTGACAGGGTAATGTGTTTTACATCGCCAACTATATAAGAAGGTTGGATTAAAGACTTAGGCATTGCAGTTGGCTATGTCGCCATATCACGATGCACTATGATCATAAATCAACGCATTCTAATAGAGGATAATAGAGGAATAACAAGAGAGGAAGACCAGCACCATACTTGACGAAAGATAAGCGAAAGATACGGCGGTGAAAAGGCTACAAGCGGTAGTGCTACTTAAAACGATCTTATGAGTATGGCTGCTAAAGAAACAAAACGGTGGGCGAGAATGGTGTTTCCTCCCCGGTCATACAGGTAATTGAAAGCGCAGCTTTGATCTGATACAAAGGAAAAGCCCTTAATATTTACTGTTCAAAACGGCTCTTACATCTTGGAGTTCGTGGTCAAGTTTGTAGTGGAGCCAACAAGAGATATATGAAACGTTGATTTTAGCAGAAATTTACCATTATGTGATTTAAAGTAAATACCGAACTTCATGACTATGCAGATCGTAGTATGACAACATGCGTAATGTGACGATAAAATGACAAACTTCTTTACGTAAGTGCCGAATTTACCGGAAGGATATCAACCAAGTTACAAATGGATTTTTACATGAGTTGTGGCCATAAGCAAAGTAACGACATTTTCCTGATAAAATTTAATCTGACCGATGTTGTTGGCAAATTTTTGGTCAGCTGAATCATCATATTATGCAACGAATATAGCGAAGCAGTGGTTTAAAGGAAAGATACTATGGTTTTATACGCAGCCTATTTTATTTTCCTTCAAAAATGTATCTTTAACGGAGTGCACTGAAAGTTTAAAGCCACACCGTCTTAAGTCTGGGAGCTTAGTATTAAAATGTATAATGAAGTAAAGCTTTGACTTGGCAACATTTGAAATACCGCTAGCTAATACAGGTGTACGGTATTCTCGTAGCTTTTTAGTGATAAACTTTTGCTCTCTTTCGTTCGGACGCATTTTTTTAATCCGGATTATCTCAATTACATTATCATAAATCGTTTTAAGAACCTCTGCTCTATGATAAATTTCTCACTTTCTGAAAGGATAATTAAAGGCCGGAGCTATCAGTCATGATTTCATTGCATCCTTCAGCTTTTTAAAGAAAAGTGTTCCAGTGTGGATAACAATTCTGTTCAATCAACTTACAAAGAATGGTGACTGATCGTGGGTACACTGATTTGAATATGAATATCAAGTTATGTGGACTTTTCACACGGCTTAATGACTCCTGTGTTGTTGACATAAGCACAACTAATAAAACTGAATGTGTAATTGTGACGTGAGACCGAGGAAACCGAAACAAACCTGAGAAATTTTACTAATCTAAAGTTGAAGTTGGATTTTCAATCTTCTTGAAAATTATTGCAATTCAATATAAAAGCTTGATGTCTGTTCCTCTGCTCTTTTTTTTTTTTCATTTACGTACACGGTACTAAATCCTTACCTAATCGTTAAATTTAAGTCGACTCTTTGAGTTCTAGACTCTGTCATAGTCTTTAAACAAATTTTTTAAAGTTCGTTTGATCTGCACAAGGTCTTGACGAACGCAAGTGCTCTCTGCTTAACGAGACTATTAATTATTTCGCTGCTGTACTTAAACAAATACATTTCATTTTTTCGTTTGCCTGTCAAGATTTTAGATGAGAAATGATGTGAAAAACTTGGTTTCACGACCTGCAATGGATTGTATCCGATGTTCATGCCATACCAGTTTCAGCGTCATCTATAACCTGTCTCTGTAAAGACACACAACAAGATGTACTCTACCGCACACACTCTAATAAATCCTTCTCTCTGTTTAGCCCCCTTCCGAGAACTTCGAATCAATCATAGCGCGATCAGTTCTCATCTCACTGTCTACCATCTAATGGTGCTTTTCTTTCAGCACGGAGCTAACATCTGCAACATCAAGAGTATCTTCTCCCGCGGACCCCTGGAAAGTGAACGCTGAGATAAACTCAAGTCAAGCTGACCTCATAATGACAAAAAACAAACGATCTCTTAGAGAGTTACTCTACGAGTTTGCAGATGGAACCAGTGCCCATGGTGTGGGCAAGATAGGTTCGACCGCGAAAGCCAAATCTTGGTTTTGGTGTGTTTTTTGGGTACTGGTGACTCTGACTTGTGCAGGTATGGTGATATCTCAAGGGATTTTGTTATTGGAAACATATCTCGACAAACCAACGAAGTCTGATATTGACGTCACGTACGTGAGGGTGAGTCATGCGGACGTTGTTTTGCTACTTTTGATGTTACTGGGTTTTTTATATTGTAATAGATATTGTCTATTTAAATCTATTTACTCATTTATTTGATATGCGAATCGGGAACGTGTAGTAGTTGTGAGTTGTGGGCTAATTATTTGTAAAAAGTGATACAGATATCTCAGGGCGAGAGAAAGGCTGCGCGAAATTTATACTGTGGAACAAAAAACTAGGAAAGAAAAATAACATATCGTTCCCTCTTCTCATATTGCAATTGCCAGTGTCTGATATTTCAGTAGTGTTTTAGTGTTTTTGTTTTTTGTTTTTTTGATCAAGTTATGTAAGTATCAGAGCCAAAATCGGAAACAGGATAAAAAAGAGAGGAAGGATATCAAATCTATGACCTTCCCATTGCTACCAAGGTTGCTCTACCCGAACACTGACTGACTCTTCAAATCCCAAGAGTGACCAAGACAGCATTTCTCGCTACAACATCAATAAACTGTCAAGCATATAAGTGACGAGAACACAGCGAAAAATATCAATTGGAGGGTTTTTAGATGATCCAATACCGATTTTCTGAGGTAACAACATAAGAATTACACAGCAGACAGTAGGGAAAATTGCTATGAGATCTTAGGGGCGAAAAAGTCAAACAAGGTTAAGGTGTAGATTTTCATTAGTTCTATCCCCTAAACCAAGATTGTCTGTATTACACTTAATAATCAGTTTTTATCATCCCTCTATTCTTTTACAGACAGTTCAATTTCCTGCAGTGACCATATGTAACCTTAACATTATAAGGAGATCCAAAATTCGTTCCTTTGGGGACGCAGAAGCAATCGTGAGCACTTTTGACAAATTTATGGAGCGAGAACCGCCAAAAGACGGACATGACCACGATAAGGAAGGTGCAGCAGCTAACCAGTCGAGTTCCGGCAGTTCATCAACCTCATTCGGTCCTCCGGACAGACAAAAAGAGGCCATGAAGGAATCTTTAAAGATTGACGATTCAAATGCCGAGGAACACATGAGATTGAGCAATGTTACGGTCGACGAACAAGCCTACGCTGAATATCTGATTCTAAGCACGTTAGCCAAGCAAAACATGAGCGATTTAATGGATGCGGGACATAAATTTAATGAATTGGTGTTTCGTTGTAATTGGAAAGACTTTTCGTGTAAAGATGGGTAAGTAGAAGCTACAGAAACTTCACAACCATTTTGAAAAGAAGCAAAGGATGAATTTGTTTTTGTGTGTGTCATGATGAGAGATATCAGGGAAAAGAAATATCGTCTGCCGCCATAGGTAGATAAATCTTAAACTTCCCGATAAGTACATCGGATACTCTTACAATGGGTTTATATCGAAAGGCATTGTGGAATACGAAAAGGCCCAACTATACAGTACTTGAATTATACACCGTAAACTCTCTCATACGCCCCGGCAGAGTTAGGAGGGAGGTGGGAGGGGGAAGTGACGGGGGAGGGGGGGGAAGTGTGGGCAGACTAACCTCAATGGCTCCCCAAAGGAGGGCTTATTGAAGAGAGAGAGAGATTTGGAATGGCGTTCAAAACTTTCTGAGAAACAGAATGTGAGTCCGCAACTCTTTCCTCTGTAGAATTTGTTATGGTACTAATAAATAATTGATCTTTAATTCCTTTCCATCGATATGGTCTACTCAAATCAGTTGTGAGGTATATTGATAAAACATAACAAGAGAACTACAAGAAAGGGTTATTGATACCTTTCCTGGAAACTTGAACGTGACCAGACCAATAGAAGTACGTCTTTTGTTTTTGTGATTGGTCGAGAGTCAGTCCTGCAATCCTGACTGTAAAAGGATAGGATGGATAAGAGAGAGCGAGAGAGGAGAAAGGAAACGGTTCTTTTATTTGTTATGCATGTCATGCCTTATATCGTCCCAAGTTCTTATCCTCCCAACTTGTCTGATTCTCTTGACACACAGCGATTTCCTGAAGTACTGGAAACGAACGTGGAACTGGAGATACGGAAACTGTTATACATTTAATTCTGGTGCCACAGAGGATGGTAAGAAGACTCCTGTATTGACAAGCACAAAACCTGGACCACAATATGGTAATGGCGTTATCTGCTTTATAGTAAATTTACTGGAAGAAATTGATAAATTAGTGCAAATCCAGCTGACCAGGAAGGTTTGAAATTGATTGACCAACTAAGCCTTCTATTTTTTTTTCCTGTCAGGTCTCACACTGGACTTATTTGTGAATCAGGGAGAGTATATTCCTAGCATAAGCCAGGAGGCAGGGGTGCGTATTCTACTGACTCCTCAGCGCAGCATTCCCTTTCCTGTTGACGAGGGTTTCACTGTATCTCCTGGATTTTCAACTTCTATTGGTTTAAGACAGGTTTGTGTTGCGTTGTAAACATTATTCCTGGTGTAATTCTTTTTAAGTTACTTTAAGATCAGACTGATGTATTCGTAGAGTTGAGGAGGATCAAGTTATAACCATTCATGCGCTACAAAGTTTGCATCTTGGTGCATGTCACATTGTTTCCGTAAAACCAGATCAAGAAGAACAAGAAGAAGAACAAAATTTTAAAAGATTCCTTTTGAATAAGGCCTACAAAAATATCCAGTCTCACAGCTTCATTTTCTCTTACTCCTATTCATTATTAAACGTGTCGATTTATCTGCAAATCTACATTGGTTTTGCGTAAGCTATATCTCTTCTTCAACAGCTACATATCGTTAGAGTGGATCCCTTTAAGAATGACAGCTGCTATGGCCATGACACACTGGAAGATTTTTCCGTTTACAAGCGTTTTAAAGGCTCAAAATATTCTGTGCAGGTTTGTCAATTTATGATTTGGTATAGCTTAGGGACTAGGGTTTTTATATCGCCTGAAAGGGAGCGATCACATGGTTTTTAGGGGAAACAAAGGGGGGGGGGGGGGGGGTCAGTGGCTGCCAAACTGAAGAGTATTAACGTGAGCAATATAAAATTAGCTGCCAATTAATTACCAATGAGGAGACGGGGGATCATAAGAATATTTATTACACTCATTTTGAAATCACTGGTGGTCCCTGTAATCTGATTGGCTCTAATTGATGTGATTTATTCACGAATCGCACCATTTTTTGCTTTAAATCGCATCTTTTTCCCAGCCAATGAAGAGGCTACACTAAAACAAAACAACCAATCAGATTTCAAGGCTTGTTTAAAGTAACCGATCAAATTGCAGAAAATTAAAAGAAAAAGAGTATCATGTGGCAAATTTTGCAACTTTTGTTTCCAAAACTCTTACTTTCCCCCCCCAAAAATGGATGAACTTAATTTCAGACCGGCTCAGTGCTGCTTCAATAAAATATTTGAACTGACCAAGTCTGTATTTGTGCGATTTCAAAATGGATGTAATAAAGTGGTAATTTTAACCTCATGTCGTGCAATTTTGGTTTGAAATCATACTTGTGATTTCAAATCGAACTCGCACTGTGCACTCATTCGATTTTGAAATCACGCGTATGATTTCTGCCCAAATTGCACTCCACTCAGTTCAATTACCATTATTAATCAGCCTTATGGGGGATCAGGTAAATTATATCTTGACACAATCAAGATCCTCTGACCCCATCCCCCTGCCAAGGAGGGAGGTTCGTAAGATTATTACTGGGCTTTATGGACTTATGGGGAGTCAGGTAAATTTTATGGTGACACGATCAAAATCCTCTCACCCCCCACCCTCCACCAAGCGACCATTACCGACCGGTTCATATTTGTTTTCTGGATTTAACTTTAATATAGTCCATTTCCGTAGCGAATAAAGACTGTTGGCAGACGAAAATTCTTTGAATTCTGATAAATCTCACATGGAATGAGGAGGAAGTTATGAAAAATTTAAGTTCTTTGCATTAAAAATAGACTGAGGCAAAAAGGAATTCAATTCGAAAAAAAAATACTCTAAAAATTGTATAAGTAAAATTGCAATTTTTAAGTGTTGGAACTCCTGAATTTACCAGAATTGTGTTGCTTCATGTTTTTACTTGGACAAACTAGCCAGAAAAATCACAAAATTTTAACACAACAGAGCAATTTCTCTTTTGTGTGAGCTGAAATGTCAGATTTATTGTTCTTTTTGACTTTATGTCTTTTAAGACATAGATTAAAATTCTGGTCACAACATAAATAAATACAAAAATTGGATTTGGTGTCGATGTGAGTCTTAATTTGTAACTAAAAAAAGGAATTCATTGAGTCATCTATAAGTACGTTATCATCCAGTTCTGAAAAACACAAAAGCTGACGTAAATTTGCTACTTTAAATTCTCTTCTTAGGGTTGTATGTATTCGTGTCTGGCTGAGGCGCAGAAAGATAAATGCAAGTGCACTGAAGGAAAATTCCCTGTGGGTGGAGAGATATGTTTGAATGTTACTGAACGTAAGTTCTTTGTTTATTTAGAGCTTTTCTTTATTGAACACTTTAACACGCTGTTGGAAACCGGCGAAATGATGTTCTATAAAAATTTTAAGAAATGAATATGTTTTTATTTACTGAGTGAGAAGGCCAGACGGGAAAATATTTGTCTCGAAGTTATGACGTACATGACGTAGATACTGAGTGCGGAGAGGTTCGTGCGTCAAGACCGAGAGCAAAATATTTCCGTGATTGGCTCTAACAAACTCAGTCAATGTAAGTTTCAACATATGACAAGTGAGTTTTTTGAAATATTGACATTTAATTCTTCGAGTTGCAACAAGAAATCTCAATTAATCGGTAACACAACCCATTACCTCATTTCTATCTTTCTGAAGTTCAAGTTTACAAATAGAATTCACGTCCGTGGAAAATGCGACAGAACTATACAAATACAGCGGGACAGCTTTCTCCGTACCAGCCCTCTTGAGCCTGTCCAATCCTTCAAACTTCACACTTCACACTTCATAATGGTTTTTTATTAAATTGCGTGAGCGCAGCCATACGGGTCATATAAAAAATGGTTCTACCTCTTCTTTGATTTTTTCAGCCCTCAGTCTGAATCGCATTTTTATAAACTTTCTTTTCGACTCATAACAACAGTACTCTTAAGGTTTATGACCATATTTCATATCGCATTTGCTAACCAAACGTTCGCATGCGCAATTTGGTAGCCTTGGGTTTTAAAACCTTAACAATGTCCTATCATATCGTAATAAACGATTAAATACTAATATATTTTTGATTCTCATAACCAGTGCAATGTGTTCAAGAACAGCAAAAGAGATATGATAATGACGAACTTGGTTGTTCAAGACGGTGCCCTCAACCTTGCCAGTATGTATTTTTTTATTACTCCGTAGAATACAACTCGTCACAATACAAATGCGAATTTTTCTCAAATAAGCATCCACAAACAATAACTGCCTAGTTAAGTAAATTAATTTGTTTTTCAAACAGGCAAATGAGTTTCAGGACGTCAATGTCCAATTCAGCGTGGGCTCAAAGTTACGAGGTAAGATTGCTTACCCATGTCATCAAAATAATAATTTGTAGGTTTTACCTGTATCGGCCTTCATGCTAACTTGCAAGCGATTTAAACCACTGAACCGATTGACGATTTAAGTAGCAAATACTTCCTTCAATTATTAAGAAAAATACCAAAATTCACCATTTTTCATTGTTATTACACTTTACAGAAACAAGTTCAAGCAATGATGCGAAGAGAAGGCGACACCAATTTCAAAAATATGGGAAACGACAAAGACACATTACGGTAATCTTAAGACCCCCCCCCCCCCCCCGGTCTGCACTCCCGCTTCCTCACACTCACCTATAAAGAGAAAACCACATCCATTTTAAAGGTTGATTTCTTCGTTTTAATCTAATCCGATATATTCTTGAATATCCTGTAATTGAATGTGCTCTGTGAATTTTTCTGATGGTGATGATTTTTTTGTTGTTGTACTAAAGCTTACATAATTAATATGGGATAAACCTTTCCACCCTTTGTGTTGAATACACTTTAATCAATGTAAAGTCCTTTTTGCGGTTAGATATTTTAAATTTAATGAGTATGTTCGCTTTTGTTTAATCTTTAATCTCAGGCAAAATTTCCTAAGAATAAAGATTTATTTTGAGGAACTCAACATGGAGAAAATAACATACTCCGAATACTATGCAGTAAGTGTATTTAGTGAACTTGGTGTACATGGTCCCATGTTTTATGTTATCTTTTATTTATTCTGAGATCTCGTGAATCCTTGTGATACCTGCTTCTGCACGGAGTCGTTACGGATACTCCGTAGGCTTCACAAAAATCTGATGAGAAGGACTCTTTCAGCAAATAAGAATTCGTAGCATGCAAATTGAAAGAGCCTTTGTTTTACTGAAGGGTAGGCATGCCATTGAACGAGTATTATCATGCTTCATTATGAGTGCTGCAAATTGTATGTAGACAAACACGATGGCAACTTTCGAGAAATTCCTTGAAAATCTTTAGATCATACAGCTTTTTCATCTTGTTATTCTCGATGAACTTTTCTTGTTGTTCAAAAAATGTATTTACATCTTCATTGCTAACCAAAAAAAATCTTGCAATGGCCATTACTCCAAACAAACCAAGTTCATTTAGCAAAGTTTAAAAAATTGGGAATCGCGACGTCGTTGCTCAATATCACCATTCATGTTTACATACAAAAGATACGCCACTCGGCTCTAGGACGTGTTGGTCGTATTGAGTGAGTAAGTTCTCGGTAAAACATTTCCGTCCATGTCATAAATGATATTACTCCATCTACCCAATATGACAGCAAGGGACGATAAAACTATACTCTAGTTAATTACAAACAACATTGCATACGAACTCGACATTCATCCAATTAGACAAGTTGTAGTGTTTCGAACCATTTAATTGATGATATCGTTCTCTGCTATTGAGAAGACGATCTTCTTTATGGCTTTGATGGCATTAGAAGGCTTACGATCTTTTCTTTTTTTTTAAAGTTTGAGAATCTGATGAGTGACGTGGGAGGGCAGCTAGGTCTTTGGATCGGTGTGTCCTTCATCACGGTGGCCGAAGTGATTAAACTGCTCCTGGACATGATCAGAGTGCTGGCTCGTAAATTTTACCTCACTGACGGAGAAGTTAGAGATATCCATTAAATGAAGTGAGGATCGTTCCTCAAAGTGCTTAAGTAAAT
Organism: Pocillopora verrucosa; assembly: GCF_036669915.1. Taxonomy (NCBI): domain Eukaryota; kingdom Metazoa; phylum Cnidaria; class Anthozoa; order Scleractinia; family Pocilloporidae; genus Pocillopora; species Pocillopora verrucosa. The sequence goes on along the minus strand of NC_089315.1, from coordinate 7,873,148 downwards.
TTTATACAATCAAAATACGTTCTGCAAGGAAACCACTTAAGCTTCATGAGGATCTCCCAAGATCTAAATGTTAACTCTCCTTACTATCTACTACACATATTTTATAATTATTAGGTCTAACAATCTGGTAGTTAATCAAACAGCATCCATAGCTTGGTATCAGTTTCATCTCCTCCGCATTTTTCTGCTGAACAATATAATTTGGTTTTATCGACTGAGTTGAAAATGTAAATAAGCCACTGTAAAGAGCTTCAAAGTTGACGTTTCAAGCTTTAGCTGGCGAAGGGCTAACGCTCGAAACGTCAGCTTTGAAACTCTTTACGGTGGCTACTTTACATTATCAACTCAATTGATAAAACCAAATAATCTTGTCATGCTACCTCACCGACGCAGCACCACAGTTTCTTTAGAAACTTACCCCCTTTATTCATCCCCACTTGCCCCTCAACTACTCCCTGCTTGAAAGAGACATCATTTGTAAACAGGGTATTTAACTTGTCACATTAATTCTGACAAAATAATCTGTATGATATTGTTCAATAAAAATTTGTTGTATAATGAGTGCAAATGACCGGCATGATTGTGCCATGATAACATGGTTTTCGAAGTTCTAGTATTTTCCTACCTCGTAAGTCATAAGCTTGTCCGAGGGAAATCCCGTTATTAGTATATAAGGAAAACCAGGTGTTCGGCCATCTGCCGATCCAAATTGTTTCTGCATCAGCAGTATTTTGGCAAAAAGTGAGGCATATCCATTTTTGTAACTCAGAGTTTGCCATGAGTTACTGAAAGTTCTTTATCTTTATTAATATTAGTTATTTTAAAGTTCACATGGAGTTCTTAGTTGTCTTGTTTCGTAATGTATCACGGGTTACCGCGCTCATATCCATGTAGTTTGTGAGATAATCCACCATATATACTCGACGCATTTATACTGACCCTGTCTTCTGACTTTGCATCAGACCTAAAGACATTCTTTAATCTTAAGTATCTTCTTGTATTGGGGACCCTCTTTACTCATTAATACGGTATTGGCAAACACTAAAAGGCATTTCCGTTCACTAAGTAAGGGCAAGAAATGCGCTCTGAAAACCGTTCTCATAGGTTTAAATTATTAAGAAAGTTTCATAAAGTTTGTTCCTCGCATACTCCAGCTTTCTAGGAATTTTCTTATTTAGCCAATTCAGTAACCGAGTTCTATTAAAAGGTCACACGCTCCAGATTAACTTTTACATAAACTGTTGGCTAACTGATTGCAAACAAACAAAATATACTGTTAAAAGAGACTGATACAAGGCAAAAAAATAAACGTGCCACGCGAAGATTTAAGCTCAGAGGGCTTAGAGCTTCCTGAGTTGCTATTTTCCTCTTCTGCTTGACAACTACTTATGCCACTTTTCCCACAGGTAACCCAACAAGTTGGCCATGAATTCTAATAATTCTACAAAAGTCATAACTGAACAACCAATCCACAGGCCCAACTGACCTCCGATATCAGCGAGGAGGTTTTCGATCTGCAAAGTAGAGCGATATTAAAGTCGTTAAAGGAAGCTAAAATACATGTTAATTGTTACAAGACTATTGTAACAGTCAGTACTGTAAGTAAACTTTATCGTTAAAATAATGCAATCTGTAGCAGAAATTACACGAATCAACCTGCATTTTTTGTTAAATCGTCGCCAGCTTCTACCCGGCTTGTTTTTGTCATTCTGTATTTAAAGCTTCAATAAGTTTACCTTGTATGCCTCTTCGTTGATGGTTTTAAAAACACTTAGATCTTCATAAAATATTTGCAGTCTTAGAAAATTGTCCCTGTGGAAAAATGACGACTTCTTTCAACCTATCAGACAACAACTGCTTTTTAGATGGTTAAATTTGTAACCCCTTGTTTAACTTACATAGGTTAGTCTTTCGCTCGAATGAGATTATTCAAGCTTTACGACTTTAAAATTCAAAATCCCTCTCAGGCAGAAGGTGTTAGAGGGTGAATCATGCCTTGTAAAAAAAAAAAAAATGGCCCAAATCAATTGATTAGCCTCGCTAGCAGTTGAAATTGAATGATTAGGATATTTGTTTTGAATAGAGGAAAATCGTGTTTGAACAAATAAATCTATAGAAAAATGCGAAATGAGGCATAGGCTATTACTTAACAAACTAGTACCTTAACGCGATGTGTTTTGCCTTGGGGTGATTCTTGAGATAAAGCCTCCGAATCATGGCCTGTGAAAACCAAGACAACTGGACTCATGATTTGCGGGGAAATACGATGAATTGGCATTAAATTTAATAAACTCAAATACTGTTGGACTAAGAGATGGTGATATTCTTAAAAAAGGAAAAATTACATCAAATGCCGTTGACCAGCCTGCACTTGAAACTGAACGACTGAAAGCGTTCTCTCTGGGGAGAGGAAAAACATGGAAAGTAAGTATGAAGTCTACTAACAACTTTACTTTATGCCAATTTCGCCTTAGGAGATATTTATCAACGAGTAACATAAAAAATGAACTTATTGTTACTTACAAACATGGTTGTGGACATTTAGCGATACAATCCAGTCCAGTTTTAGTGAACTTTCTTAGTATATCGTTAATGCATTTGTCTGGTTGGTAAAAAGGAGAAAAAAAACTATTACAAACTGTGAAGATCACTTTCATTCACTTCTTAATCGGCAGATCACAAATTTGATTTTCATAAATTCATAGTCATTTATTCTTCACTTCGCGCGTTTATTACAAACCAACATAATGACCAGCTCCCAGTTGGTAGAGCACTGCACCAGTATCGCAAAGGTTATGTTATTAATTCATGATTTCACGGTTATTTTACGAACCAGCGAAATGACCAGCCCCCAGCTGGCTTGTTAGCTCAGTTAGTAGAGCACTGCACCGGTACCGCAGAGGTCATGGGTTCAAATCCCGTACACACCTGAACTTGTGCCAAGCCTCACTTTCACTACTGCTTATGTGATGTTCATTACTGCGAAGATCGCTTTCATTCAAAACTATTGTTACTATTAGAAAGATTTGTGAGAGTGTGGTTGTCATCACTGGAAATTGCAAGTACGATCCAACAAACTCACTCTGCTCCTCACTAAAACATGCTGAACTGTTGATGGGAAATCTTGCTTCGGAGCAGTTGCATGTCTCGACTTCTTCGGATGCTAAACACGACATTCTACAAGCCTAAGAAGATAAATATATACAAGAAAGTATTGATCTAAAAACGAGAGAGTTTTAGTTAGGCACGGAGGCATATTCAACAAAATGGTACGGTGTAAATCCGTTGCATGAGGTGGAAAGGGGTGGGGAAGGAAGGACTGCTGAACAACTTCAGACCAGGATACTCCATTCCTGTTTACGATGGAAAGTTTTCCCTTTTTATTTCCATTTCACTACACGACAGAATCAAGGCAATCTTTTGATCCCAAAATAAGCATACTATAAACTCAAATTTAACAACAGTCAGTGATTGGACCTTACCACGTTTGAAAATATTGAAGGGCCGCAGCCAGGGCAAAAAATTTAAGAACGATCTCTGGCTTAAGATGATTCAAACATTACGAGCTTTCAACTGCCTGAAAACTGCAGTTCGAAGACTGCAGTTCAGGCAGTCGCCGCGAAACTCATAATTTTTTAATCGTTTTCGCCAGAGAACGTTCTTGATGTTTTTTATTTTTTTTTATTTTTACCTTATCATGGTTGTTTGTTGTCAGATAAAAAATGGTGGTTCTACGCTATAATAAAATAAATGTACTTTGCAGCGGTACGGGAGACTTCAAAGTATAAATGTAAGCGTATTTTAAATACTTTAGTCTTGCCTGGGTCGAGTAATTTACGTAGTACTTTTCTGTGTAAATGGTCCGAGTATCCACTCCGGCTTTCCCATCGTCAACACAGCTGTTGTTTAGATACGGATCTACTCTTTTAACGAATTTCTGTACGATAATAGTAATGGGATAGTAAAATAGTGATAAAAACTTTAAAGAACAATTAAGTAATAAAAGTGGTGTACGATAAATCATGAATCAACGCCCTCCAAAAATGAATATTTGTTATAGAGTATAGTAAACCAACTAATCTACATATCAGTCATGATTTCTTTATCAAAATTAACTATCGATCTGCCCAATGTGTATTTCTAGACATTTAATGGAACAGCTACCATTCTATGATGTGAGCAATTATATTACTGAATCGTTGGCAATTTCGGAGGAGGTAGTGGAGACTGACTTGGAACAGGAGGACGCTACACTGATGATTGACCCACTTCAAACTGCCAGACAAAAGAATGGCAAGGATTTATTGGTGTGTCATTTAAATATAAACAGTATCCAGAATAAATTTGAGGAATTGAAGGATATTATTCTCAAATCAACTGTGCAAATTATGGCTGTAAGTGAGACAAAAATTGATGGATCGTACCCAGATTGTCAGTTTCTCATACCGGGTTATTATTTACACCGGAATGATAGGAAGAAAGGAGGTGGTGGAGTTCTCATGTTTGTTTCTTCCAAGATACAATCTAAGAGGATATCCATTGAAAGGAAATACAAAACAATCGAGCCTCTGGCACTAGAGATTGGCCTTAAATCAAGAAATGCAATAGTCGTGGCTATCTATAGGCCACCAAAGAAAGTCACTGGAAGTTATCAACTATTGCTAGAAGAAGAACTGAGCCATATTTCCAACTGGGCTGGATTGCAGTACTCAACTGTTATAATGACTGGTGACTTGAATTTGAATAGGCTTAAGCCAGATAGCACTGAGGGTAAACTACTGCTTGACCTTGAAGTGGAACAGGGATTTGACTGTATGATAACCACACCTACAAGGATACAAATGCAAGGATCAATTACTACACACAGTCTGATAGATGTTATTCTCACCAACCAACCACAATTGTTTGGTGACTGTGGAGTATATAACCCAGAGATCAGTGATCATGCACTTGTATATGGGTTCTTGAATGAGAAGGTAAAACCTCAAAAAGGCAAGATTGTTAAATTTAGATCATTTAAACATCTTGACGCAGAAAAGTATAAGGACGAACTGATGCAGGCTCCCTGGCATGTAGGTGAAATTTTTGATACTGCTGATGATAAGACCAGTTTTTTGGAAACATTGTTATCTAGTATTGTTGATGAGCATCTTCCGGAAAAGAAAATGAGAGTGAGGACTCAAGATGTCCCTTATATGACAAACGAATGGAAAAAAGCCATTAGGGCTAAGAGAAGAGCAGCAAAGAAATATCTGAAGGTGCAAAACAGAGAGAATTGGGAGGCTAAACGTAAAGCAAGAAACGAGGCCACTAGACTCAGGAGAAAGGCGATAAGGGAGTATTGGAAAGATCAAACTACTAAATTGAAATGTAAGCCTGGTGAGTTCTATAAAACATTTATGCCCTTCTTGAGTGAAAAGAGGAATAAGGGTACCACTAATGAGTTGAGCTTAAACATTGAAGGAGCGATAAGTCATGATCAAAGTAAGATTGCAAATCATCTATGTCACTATTTTTCTACCATTGCTGATGGTATTGGTGACACAGAAGGCATTACTGACTCTTCTTTTGTGACTCATTCAAGTGTTCGGAATATCACAGAGAATATGATAGGCCATCAAGACTTCCAGTTTCGGAATCTGGAGATACTTGAGGTGGAGACCGCACTGGAAAGTATTAACCCCAGAAAGAGTACTGGTTGGGATGGTGTCCCCCCCAAAGCATTTAAGCTGGGTGCTAGAGAGCTATCAGGGCCTCTGACAGCATTATACAATTCATGTATAACATTGGGTGAGTGGCCTGCGGTGTGGAAGAAAGGAGAGTGGACACCAGTATTTAAGAAAGAGGACCCCCATGAGAAAAAGAACTATAGGCCCATAACTGTACAAGTTACTATAAATAAGATTTTTGAACAGTTACTTAGTAAACAGCTTAATTATAGTTTCAATGATAAATTATGTGATAAACTTACAGCCTACAGGAAAAATCATAGCTGCGAAACAGCTCTACTGGCTATGACAGAGAATTGGAAGATATCTTTAGATGAACATAAAGTGGTAGGTGTTCTTTCTACGGACATGAGTAAAGCCTTTGATTCCCTCTACTATCCACTCACACTTGCTAAATTAAAGGCTTATGGTATTCGGGGGAACAGTCTAAAATTGTTGGACTCCTACTTCACTGATCGGTACAATAGGGTGAAGTTGGGATCCACAGTGAGTGAGTGGGAGAGGGGGTCAAGGGGATGTCCACAGGGCTCCGCATTTGGACCATTGATATGGAACATGTTCCAAAATGATCTGACATACAGTGTAAATTCTAATTCTAATATCAATATGTATGCAGACGACCACCAGTTCCATGCTGCAGGCAGTAATGTTACTGAGGTGCATGATAAGTTAATAGCAAGTGCCGAATTAGCCTCCAGATGGTATAGATCGAATTTCTTAAAAGGGAACTATGACAAGTATCAGACAATGACACTTGGGAATAAAAATAATGATATGGATAGTATTATAATTGATGACAATGAAGTTAAATCTACCAAGTGTTTAAAACTTCTTGGGGTATATATAGACAATAGGCTTCAATTTGATGAACACATTGCTAACATTTGTAAGAGGAGTAGCCAGCGTGTTGGAGTCCTGATGAGGCTCAGGAATATGATACCAACAGACACCAAGCTGAAGTTGTTTAAGGCAGCCATTCTTCCGTATTTAACATACAGCCATCTTGTCTGGCATTTTTGTAGGGCGAGTGATACTAGAAAATTGGAACGTATTCAAGAAAGGGCACTTAGGGCAGTTTACTGTGATAAGGGGAGTAGTTATGATAAATTATTAGACATGGCTAACCTAAGTACACTGCAGAACAGAAGACTACAGGACATAGCCATTCTTATGTATAAGGTAAAGAACAATTTATCTCCTAATTACATATGTAGCCTTTTTCAAATTCCACAACTTAGGTACACACTGCGTAATAATGATTTTGGTATACCTAGATTTAATACTGTCACTTTTGGAAAACATTCGCTTAGATATATGGGACCCAAAATATGGGCAATTGTACCAAGAAATGTAAGAGAACTGACATCCATATCATCTTTTAAATGTAACATACGTAGAATAGACCTTGTTTCTAAATTGACTGATAGTAAATGTGAAAACTGCCTTTTATGTAAGACTTAGGTTAGATTTTAAATTGTACATATATATTGTTTTATTTTTAAATTTCTCAAATTTTTAGGTAGTATTTAGTGTCCCCAGTTAGTGGTTGTATAACTGCTATTTTAGATTTGACACATAAATAAAGGTTGTTGTTGTTGTTGATTGTAGCGATTTGTACAACACCACAACACAATTAGTTCTACCCACCACATAATATAATAATAATAATAATAATAATAATAATATAATATAAATATAATAATATCATATAAGTAAGAACTATCACCCTTTTGATTCCAATCGACGTTGCAAATCCAGTGGGAATACTAAAACCTTCGTCAAACGGAAAAGGCATTCGCGATTGGTCGGTTAATACAACTCTGACACCAGCCTCATCAGTCAACCTTGTATAACTTTGTTGATTAATGAAGATATCCAACTCTAGACCTAAACAAAATTAAGGCGTTCTGTTCAGTTCAAAGTGCATCTAGCGAGAATGGGTGTGTGGAAGGATACAATCTGAGCATATAAGACCATAGAAAAAATTAAAATGATCGCTATGGGGCTTTTTCCTTTGTTTCTCTTGAGGGGAAAACTGTTTCAGGAGTGCACTCTGCTCCACAGAGAGGTAGGGAGCTTGGTTTAGATAGCCATGCAGAGCCAATTTTAAGGGCCACTTAAAACGCATATTACGATCCATAGGGTTCAGTATTTGACGACGCTTTTTTGTTTTGGTTCAAACGTTAGGATACCCTAGAAATAGACCTCTAGAATTTATTAATATGAAAAGCAGTCTTCATAGTGAGAAAGAATATTATTCCAGTCGTTAAAGCTGTGATAATCTATTACCAGTGCAACACGAATTAGTGGAGAATGACAGTCCAGCAGTGTTCTATACTGTAGATGTCTCACTTTTTTCAAATATAGCATTTATTTCTTCCCTAATTTCATTTGGCTAAATGAAGCTCATAAAGATTTCCAAGTACAGGACACTATGTCAGTAAATGGAAGGTTAAACTAAACTTATTAAACGTGGAACCACTTACCGTTATTAGGTCCAGCTCTATCCGTATTCATAACAGGAAGCTTTGTTCCATTCTCAGTTAATCCTGAGTTGAATATGTAACAGTTACCGTACTTCCAATGCCAGAAGTGGCGCCAAAGCGTTCTGAGACTACTGCTTAATCAGAACGAAAATGCATACAATACCTAATTACATTCATTATCTCTATCCTTATCGCAATTGCAATCGTTGTCGCAATCGTCTTCATCGTTGTTTCCGCTATTACTACTTAGAATATCAATGTTGTTGTATTATCATTATCTTTATCACAAGTCGTGATATTAGTAGAAGTAGTATCATTGATAACAATATTTCTATAATAAATGTTAGTATGTTGTCACTTATTTAAATAAGTAGGGGCCCTTAAATGCTTAAGCTGCATTAATCAGTTAGAAGGAATACTGTATGCACGAATAGTTTTCAGGTATTTTCAGGCATTGAACGTCTCTATGAAGAAAACCTCGCATTGGATAACTTTGACCTATACTTCCAAAGGAAGTAAAAATACCCGGAAAATCCCTCACTTACCCTGTTTTACAATTAAAAGACGACCATCGGCAGTACTTTAACATCTCATCCAGATCATGTCCAACCTTGGACAGCTCATCCTCAGGGATACTTTTCAAAACCTTATCTAAGAAGTTATTTTCTAAGCTTTTAATATCCACCTCAGCGTTGGATAAAATTTCCTTCTCGTCTGCGTTCTTTGCCTTGGATAGAAGATATTCCTTCTTAAATTTTGCTATTGCCTGAATTTTCTGTCGTATAACATCTTCGGTTGCGTTTATGCTTGTAATGTTAACTCGCTGTTCTAGACTGGTCGGTCTTCTCCCACTTCTTTGTTCCAGGCCTTCAATCACTCGGAGAAGGATTGTTTTTTGCAGTGTTTCCAGCTTTTCTTTCCTTATCATATTCAAATTACAGATTGTGACTGCAGGGAAGTCCAGGGACTGCAACGAGGAATGGTAAACCATTAGAAGCTCCCCCTTATTTTGGCTTCAAATTCTCGTAAGACTGATAACACATTTAAAACATTATCATTCTTCCAGTTTCCACACGCGGAAAACACAATATCCATATTTTCTTTGAGGTGTTAACTACCCAGGTAAGCTTGAGAAATAGAATTGAAATTTTTTTCGTACCAGGCAAAAAGGACGAGCGAGTTTGGCTCATAATTATTTGCATACTCATGTATAACCAGTAACGCCTACAACGAAAAACATTTAATCCTGTCACATATCAAAGTCCTGCCCAGAACGGAAAAAGAGATTAGATAGCAACGCACATGTCAAAACAAAGGCCTTCTTTTTACCTAAATATCATAATTCACCACACTGTTCCGCAATAAGAATATTTAAAGTCGATAAGATAAATAAATCTTGGAAAAAATGAATTTGCCTTCGCTTTCAACAGTTTCTCTGCTGCGTTTTCTCTAAAATTTTTCATCAGAACTATTGTACACTATACAACACATTTACATCACTTTCAGCCGGACTGACATGCTGTTTAAGGTGCGAAACTCCAAAAAAGTTTTTCTCGCTTACAACAAAACTAGGAAGGAAATAATAACCGAAAAACGTACATCATTATAATGTAAAATAGTTAGCTTTGAAAAGTCATTTGGTGAGCTGTTAGTAAGCTTTAATTAGACCAAGATTAGATTGTAATAATCTGTTTGCCACGATCTATCCTTATTTGCGAGAAACCAGAAATATCCTCACCTCCTCAAAGCTCATCTCTGTTCTGGACACAACTGGTTTTTTCATGTATAATACAACTAAGGCAATACACATCCAAAACACTGTTGCGTACAGACCAACACTGACCAAACTCCATATCAAACGCCTCACTAATGAACTCTTCGCGTCCGCTATCCTCCCCACACCATGTGCAGTAGTAGTGGCTGCATAGTGCGACACAAGTTTCTTGAATGAGGACGGTTCATCTTTTCCATAGTCCCCCTGTGATTCCTGAAGTTCTGTTGTTTTCTTTTTGAGAGGAAAATCTTTTGTTTCACCACTATTATCCGAATACTCCGCAGCAGCCCCTGGCATGTAACTTCAGACGGAGGAAAGGTATTAATCAACGACAGATGATATGGATGGATGTAGAAGATATCCACTCGTAATCAGAAGAAATAATTGTGGCCAAAGTGAACTTGAAATTATACGTCGTTATCTGCTAAAAACTATATTACATGATTTCGTTACAAATACGATTTAAGATAAATAAATCTTGGAAAAAATTAATTTGTCTTCGCTTTCAATAGTTTCTCTGCTGCGTTTTTCTAAAATTTTTCATCAGAACTATTGTACACTATACAACACATTTATATCACATATTAAAATTTGGAAGTAACCGTTGCAGTGAGGAATAAAATATGCTTACTGCGAATAATTTCTTTCCTTTACCTTGGTAACCCTTGTCCTCATTAACAATTTGAAACTGGTTGAACCTTTAAAACATTTTGCAAACATCGCAACCACTGAAATTGGGGAAAATCTAATTTTCACGCTAGTCTAAATATTCTTGAACATATTAGTTTCATAGTAGATATATGAATGATAAAACGAGAATTGGATGTAAAACTGGCTCAAAATTATATGCAACGCAGATATTTCACGCAATTCAATCGACTGCAGATTTGTTTTGATAGCACAGTTTGGAAGCGAATCCTTTTGAAAATCTAGGAAGCAGTTCTGAATGACTGGCCATACACTAATCCTATGATGAATAGAGTACTAAAGGACCAGCATAAGAGATACTGTCGACATTAAGCGTCCTTTTCTAAACGTAAATTATTTATCCAGTTTGCATAAAGCAGTGGTTATCTGTTTAATCATGATGGCCCGGCCCTTTTTAATGAAAGTTTAGTTTCTCGGGTACTTACGCAGAATTGTCATGAACGATGTTTCTACTGGACATGCTTGTAGCGATGGAGAATGCAGAGCCGGAAAAAGGATAGCAACTAGGATGGACTTCTTAAATTTTGTTCATCATCAACAAAACAAGTCTTTTCCTACTTTGCGCAAAATATTTTTGTCTTTTCACAGCAGTAGATATAAGATATACAATACAACCAATCAACACTGTGCAGCAGATGTTTATACTGCCCAAGTCAGTGATAAAATCCGAGTTTAAACACAATAATCGAAAACATTAAGAAATTATAATATCGTGTACACAAGGGAGAACCAAAGAAAACAAATGATAAAAAGAACGGGCACAGATCTTGTTGAATCAACTTATATATTGCTGCATTAGATACCCTGATTGGTCGATAAGAGTTAACTTTCAGTAAACATCTAATATCGTAACATTGGATCGGACTATTGTGTTGCATGCAAATTAGATGACTTCGATGGCTCAGATTTTCTACCTGATGCTCAGGCATATTAACCGATCCCTCCTTGCATATCATAATCGGTCATAAGAGCTCTCTAGGCCAGAACATCGCAGACTGGTAGGTCTCAGCTCTCAGGGCCGAAATAATTAAAACGTATCGCATGTGTATCTTCTTAGACCAACATGGGTTATAGTAATGCGGGGACCGTTGTGGATTTCAATTCGGTCTGCAATTATATAAGTGATTGACTAAATCGGATGACCGCCAAGCGGGAGTGCGACTTATCACTCCTAAGTATGATTACTGACCGAATTCGACAACACGAAGCCCTGTTACCAATTAATCATAAACATTGTAATTTCCCTGTAAAAAAAAAGTTATTCAGCGATAGAAAGGCTTGAAACACTGACGCTTCTTACTTGTAAATCATCTTTATTTGAATGCCTTTCCTTTTCATTTTCGTGAACCAGTAAATTTTTTCAAATCCGTACGCACATTTTCGTGTAGCGCTGAACTTACGACAAAGTGTTATCTGTTAAAATCTTTATTATGGCTCCTGATCTAAAGCAACATTCAAGCCAATACGGATAACTTTTAACAATTTATCGTATTACTTAATATATTGCCAAAATTACCCGCTATCACGGGCAGTTTCAACAAAAGGGCTTAGTGGCAACTTTAGGCCATGAGAAATCAGGTCGGAAGTATCAGAAAACTTAGCGAATATGGATTATCAAAATAAACATCGATTCAATAACGGTTGAACATCAATGAAATTGATTTAAAAGCAATACATCGGATCAAGACAACTGTCTTAAATGTAATACTTCATGAAGAAGCTCATGAAAAAGGTACAGATGTTTGGATGCTTTTACACAGTGAATTGTCTGCACCACTTATTCATGTGCTTGTTTAGGCCTCATATATTTGAGTTCTTGTAGACTGCATACATATGCATTTTTTTTTCTTTTCTTAAACAAACTTTGGCGATAAATAGACGCATGAGAACAATATTGGTCTTTGTTTAGTATTTTAGTCGATTTATAAACTAGTATGACGTCATACCGTGCTACTTTTCAATGTTAAGTTTTAAACGAATAAACGAAAACCTTGTAATCCTGGCTTTCGATTAGTAGGCCTCTTTCTGTAATTATTTTGTAGACTGATTATGAATAAAGAAAGCCTTGTCCAGCAATTTTTACCTCTAACCTTTCACAGGGCCTCCACGCAACCCATTAAACACTTCACTTTTCAAGAAAGAGAAGAGTAAAATGACCAAGTCATAAGAAAGCGATATTGGCCGAGATTAGGGCAACTATATAAGTACGATTATCCTGGGTTAATATTCAATTGGAACTCTACCAAATTGTTTATCTTCAACCTAAATTTTCACAGTTTTTCTAATAGAAAGAACTGCGATCAATACTTCAATTACATTTTGCAAGGAATAGAAAAATTTCAGACCCATCACTGGTTTGATTTCGATAACTTAAATTAAAGGCAAATAAACAGTCATAATGAAAAAGAAAAACTTTGATAAGTGGAAAATTCTTCACCTCTAGAAAATAAATAGTCAAAGGAAAGCGATTGATTTATCAGTCTTAACAGAGAGCTCGACATTTCAGGAATAATGCAACGCAAGCAAGTTCTTCCGGTTTATTTAGTCAAGTAAACCGGCAAGTTGCCCTACAGGCAAACTTGAAATTCAACCAAACTCAAGCCACTCACAAAACTGTAAAATTCGAAAATTTAGCCGAACACTCTCCTCGAAATGGGTGAAAGGATATCAAGGTTGATATCCGTGTCAAATGTGCAATTTTACTCAAAAACAAACGTGGGCCATCAGATGAATTTTCATCCACCGACTCGATGGTGCATCAACAGTTTTCCAGTTAAATGGTTATTTTAGGAAAACCTCCTAGCAAACACTACTATAAAAAGACTACATCCATCTTTTTTAAAGCATCAATACAAATATTGAATTGTCATTGGACACGTTTTATGTCCACTGTATAATTTCCTACACAAATTTATTTATCCAGGTTAAACAACCTCAAACTGGCTTACGGAGCTTTTATTCGTTATCCTTGCCTACTTTGATCTAAATTCAATTGGCTGATAGAAATTAAGAATCAGAATAAATTTTCAATGAATGTCTATACTAGCCTGGAATTATGAATGCAAGGAGATTATTATTAAATTTCCCTTAGAGCCTAAAGAGGAGCTCGTAATTTTTGTGTCGATAAATACAAGTTATTTGAATACATCTGCTTCAAGACGTCTGTTAAAACAAAAGGATACCTACAAATGATTACACAAAAGCGTACGTCAAATCTGTTATTCTCGTAAGCAAGAGCTTCCTAATTAAGCAATTTCTACGTAGATTAGGAATAACAATCGGAAATGTTTACAGCGCAGAACATTGAGCAACATCCTCGTTCTTTTCTTCCTGTAAGTTCTTGAGAAATATGAAAAATAAATATATATGCTTAGCTTTAGGTTAAATCCATAAATTCATAACAAAAGCTTTCCTCCGGGCAGAGGATTTGAAATCAAATCACAGAAAAACATTCCGCAGATTCGAACATCAAAATTAGCTTCCGTCAGTAAATCAAAAAGGTGTGTGACCGTTTTTTTTTTGTTTTTTTTTTTGTGAATCGCGTGGGTAGTTCTGAATAGATAAAATTAGACGTGGAAAATTAATTTAACACATAATTTTATAACATCCTGTGCCGTGATGAAGAAATGAATTTTTCCGCAGAAAAAATTAGTCGCAAGGCACCAGTAAGACAAAATATAGTTTTAAGTTAAAAGTAACATTCAACGAAAGTGAAAAAGTTGTCGGTCGCTGGTCACTTTTGAGATCTGTGACTCAGCATGTCGCGTGATATTTTGCGAGGCGTTTTTGTGCGGTGCGTGTTCTACCGTCATGATGTGCGTGGGTGTGCACGGAGGTAAGAATAGGCGCATCATTTCAACATTTGCATTTGGTGTTGTTAGACGGACGTGACGAGAAGAGCGGCTTTTTCAAAGGAATGAATTGTTATGAATATCGGGTACTATAGATGCAATCTTGCACTCTTTCCTAAAAGGCGGATAACATAAGTTACATATATCTTGTGCTGGATTCCCTCGTTTTAACCAAGTAAGTGGCATGAAACACACCCTAATTGCCTCTGGTAATAATATCTGACTCTATTGTAATATTCATGAACGATAGTAGAAAATGCGGCGTAGTTCATAGACCTTAAACAGCCAATTAAAGGCTGAGATAGTTTTTTTTTGCTGAGTTAGTTATGTTACTCGAGGCCAGAAGAATTTGTGTGCCGATTTGAATTTTTTTTATTACTACATGGCTCGTTACTCACGAATCAAGACAGTGTTTAAATTAATCAAATGCGTTTTCTGCAAATCAATGACGCATTTGGCTCCTCAGTAGTACAATTCAACTTCCTACACTCATTGATTTCAAAACTTTCTATTTTATTAATAAGGTAAAAAGACGCAAAAGGCCTTTATTGGTATCTCTTCATCCAGTAAACATTTTTTGGTACGGTAAATATCACTGCGGGAGCGTATCTTTTCTTTGCGGGATGCGGTCATGAAACGTAATTCAGGTCATTCTACAATGTAGTTGGGTAGTGGTAAAGATTGGAAAATTAACCAATAATGCACAATCGATAGACTCTATTACTTTAAAACGAATTTTTTATTTTCATGTCCACTGAACCTTGATCGTTTAAGATACTAGCCGTGTAACCATCAAGAATTTCGCATGTTAACTATCGACCCACGAACAGAACTTGGCTTCTTAACGAAATAAAACTCAGAGTTTAGGGCTACTGAGGCTGATCAAGAACGGCTCAAAGCGTATACAAATAGTACAATGACTGTTTTGAGAGGGAGAACGATCTCTGTAGTTTCTGTTGAATTCAAAGTTCTACTGGAAAGACTTTCCGAATGCGTGTTAGGAGATGTTGTCTAAACTTCCATTGTACCCTCGTTATTTGTTAGTGTGAAATATCTGACTATGGCGCGCGGGCTTTAAGTAATAATAAAAAACATTTGGTAAGATAAACTGTAAAGACGACAGTTTTTAGTCAATGACACAGGCATTGTGAAACAAATATTGCGAACTAACCCAACGAGACAAAAAAGTAGAACCAGTAACCTTTCGCTTTAACCTTCAGATGCTTTACCACTACTTACAGCAAATTCTTGGGTGGTGCCCCGTGTAAATTTTGAATCAATGAGTAATAATACTAATAATTAAAATGACAATCATATATTAAAGTAATCACAATCCAAAACATTCTGTGTCTCGCCAGGATTCCGGAATTTGCTATCACGGAAATGAAGGCTACTTTTTAATATGATTAAAGTGAAAGATTATGATGCTTTTCAGTCAGTCACACAGACCCAGCTTTGACAACTTTTGCTCTCTTGTCCATGATACTCGTAAGGAAAAAATTCTGACTAAGAGGATATCGAACCTCTGATCTTCCGATAAGTGCTTCTGTCATTCTTCCTCTGAATTCTTCCAACGACGTAATCGAGGTAAATTTGATCACTGTGCTTTCACTACTCCTGCTGTAACAATGGAACCAGTCGAATCCGACTTCAGTTCATCATGTCCTACATACCATAACCCAAACTCCCTCGTAAATTTTAAAGAATTTATACTCAGAATTCATGAAGCCCTGTTACATAAAAGAATATAACGAGCTTAATATTCTTGTCCTTTTTCAGCATGCCAACCTCCGAAAGAGGATTGGTTTCTGCAATTTTACTTGGTCTCATTTTAGTGGTCTCAGAGCCTACAACTGCTGAAGCCTCGGGAAGACACAGATTGCCCACATCGAAAGGCGGCATCACTGTTCCAATCACACCTCAAGAAATTGGCCAAGCATGGTGTAAAACGAAGCCGATACGACAAACGATTCGCAAGCGCGGTTGTGAGTCCAAAATGGTTGAGAACAACATGTGCTATGGACAGTGCCGATCGTTCTACATCCCAATTCGTAAAGGTGCTTTTGAATCTTGCTCGTTCTGCACACCTGTCAATTCTACAACATTAAAGGTTGTGCTGAATTGTCCGACCAGGAAAATTAAGAAAGTTGTCAAAAACGTTAAAATCATCACGGAATGTAGTTGCCGAGTGTGCGCGAGTTTGAGGTACATATAAAATATTGATTGAAAAGTGTTACTCGATATTTTGCCATCGCAATAAAGTGCTATTTAGAGATGTATATATGGAAATTACAAAAAAATACAATATTAGTACAGTATTACTATGTAATTGTATTGTATGTGAGTAAATCACAATTAATCTGACAAATTTCACACCGGGCTAGATTTACACCAATATATAAGCTTCATATTGAAGACATATGATCAATTTAGAGGTGTTGAAAAATAAACTTTGAAAAGTTAGAAACGCGTGCCTGACCACTTTATTCTGTTCAAGGCTCATATTAGCTCCTCTACCCAATACGGAAGCTGATGTGGGCAAGACGTTGATTCAGTTCCTGTCTAAATTACGCAGGATGAATTTGAAAAAGCATCTTCAAATTAAAGCTGAAGTTTTTGATTGATCGATACTACAAAACCAAGCAAACGCAATGGCCAATTTTGATAAAGGTTAATATCATCATTAGCCGATAAGAACCCGAAATAAAAACAGGAAAACTATCAAAGTTAGGGGAAACGAGTCGAGATGGGGTTTCGTTTTGCGTCTAATTGGTTCAGGGGATGAGGCACGTTTTCTAGACCAATCGCAGGGCAAAGAAAAGCAAACACAAAGTAATCCCGCATCACTTTTGACATTCATTTGAAAATTCCTCTCGTCCATTTTTACAGTTCGGAGAAGTGCTCACACTAATTCCGATGATGCTTTTTATGGAAGCGCTGTCGTTGCTCCTCCTGACTTTTTGGGGGGTAAAATTAGCCATTCATATACACATCCCCAATTTAGCAATCTAGCGTTTCTGCCGCATTTGATTGTTACATTTTAAAATTCACTCGCTGTTAAGTGGAAGGAAAACAAGAAAATATTTTTTGAGTGTGAAACACGCCTGTGAGGTGAAGAAATTCATTTAGAGGAAGTCCTAGACAACCTTATACTACATTCACCCTGCCAAACGAGAAGACTGTCTCAGGTTGATTTGAAAGTGAATTCAACTGTTAAGAACTTCAAATAAATCAAAATTATATTTCATATTCTCAATAATAAAAATGATGGTAAATTTTACCGAAATATTCTCGAGATGAAATGCATAATGGCAGGATTTATCTGGTATAAGCTTGCGTTCTGCATACGACCACTTCAGTTTGAACAATTGATCATTGATACTTTTTTGATATGCATGCATGTTTGACTGGTACTTTGTATAAGACTTCTTCTTCCAGTGTCGTAAATGTGCAAGATTTGCTTCAAAAGCGCCCAGTTGAGGGTAATCATTCAAGCCTCTTTTGTTAGAGTAAAGCGTGGGAACCATTAACAGTCAGAAAGAAAGCTAGACATAGCATTTTAGTGTAGTATTATCAGTTACATACCAACGAAGGCATATCAGAAGAAGAGGGCCTTCTACACAAAATCACAGAAATTTTAAGCCAAATACAGAATCGCCGTTTGCTCTCAGAAAAATGCCATTTTTGTAATCTGTGACTGAAGTCTTTAACTTTTTCGCTGAATAGTACTGTGTAAATGACAGTATTATCTTTAACCTTACTCAGACAGAAAAGTTAACTCCCTCTATAAAATTCGGTTCAGGCAATGGAGAGAATCTGTCAGAGCGCGGCACTTTGGAATAATCTGCTATTTACTCGAAGACGGCTAAAGTTAATATATAGATTTAGCCAAGCCTAAAAGCGGAGATCGCCCGCACGTCTCAAGGGCACAACGCCTTGCCCCGGCCAGGGCTAGAACCCGGGTCGTCCGACGTGGAGCCCAGTGCACTGACCACTGGACAACTGGACAAAGCCGTGACCTTGGCGTGACCGCGGCACAGTTGACCACGCATGTTAAAAGTAGCACCTTGTGCGGTCGGTCATACGGTCGCACGGTCATAAGTCCAACTTTTTTTGGCTGGATGGGTTGCTACAACCATTTTTTATAATTATGGGGCTACGCTCTGCGAGCTCCGCCATTATTATTATTTTTTTTTTTAACAGAAACTGATTACGCTTGCGATATTATCTTACCCTCATAGACTGTATCCTCCGACTCAAAGAGCAGATTTTCCAGAACGACTTTTATGTATTTCGGATAATTTGCTGCTTTCGTTGTTGTTGTTGTAGTACGGCAACGCGTGTATGGTGCAGCCGCGTTTTGGCGCGAATTTAGGGTTGAAAGGGATCTTGGGAAATAACAAGAAAAATTCTTGAGACTAAAAGCAAAGGAACCTGAGAATTAACGTTAGAAACATGATTTCGTTTTAAAGACCCCCTTCTAATTTGGTTTTAAAAATAATCACAGTTTGTAATTTAAAGGATAAAAGGATGTGGGTGTCTTTGTAACACATCGCTTGAGAAATGCCGAAAAAACTTCTTCAAGTTTAAACCTGACAGTACACAAGTTTCAGGAACATTTCTATCAGTTGTTTAGAAACTAGAAAGTTAGACTTAGAAACTTCCATAATTGTGCTCATCATAAATAAGCGAACTCGAAAACAAAAGATACTAAGATTGTGCATGGCAAGGGAGCCGAGATGTATGTTTTGGCTGCTTTCCTGACCAGTCTCCACTTCTGTGGCAAAAGTAACCTTGAATTTGAATTACTGTACCGTTTACAAAAATAAAAACACACCACTCTACTCTATACGCTGACATAGAGTTACTATTATTATTATTATTGTTTTATTTTATTTATATGTAAAAATAATAATAACTCACCAAAAGTATCGTACGATTCCTTGAACGACACGGCAATTGGAGGAGAATGGAGTTTGGACTCTGCCCACATCAGGCCACTTATGAAATATTCACTTAGCACCCATAGGCAGCCGGCAAAGGACTGGAGCTGTATATGAAGCTTGCAAAGCACTGTGGTCTGTGTGTTCCTTTCTCCATTAACTTTCAACATCGGTGGATTTTTCAACAGGAATCCATCAACTTGTTGTGTTTACTTCAGATTTCTTTCGGCAGATCCTATGAGTACTCAGATGGAAGTCTTGCGCTGCTTCAATTGCGACCACACCGGTAGAAGGCACGAGGATTTTTTCAATATTACTAAAATTCATCCGTCATTTGCTGAGAAAGCAGACTCGGAAAGTGAAGAACAAGAACAAGACAAGTTTTTGAGAGAAAACGCTTTCCTAGTGTGTGGCGATTGCGTCTACGATCGTCTGCAAGAGTGTCATAGCTGTGCCAAGAAAGCGCCACTGTGCATGTTCAAAATTGCGGAGTGGTTCACTGACAAGAAAAATCGGATTTGTATCGATTGTGCCGCAACTCTCGAGGCGCTTGGATTATTTCAGACCGGCTATCATTCCAGTGTAATCATTCGCCAGTGCTCGGTTTGTCGCCATTTTAAGTATTTACCTTCGTTTATCAGTTGGAGAAAGCATCAGCCGCACGAAACATTGAAAGATTGCTTTGAATGCCAACTCCGGCGAGATATCGTGCAATATAAGAGGAAAGTTCGAGATCGATACGAAGAAAAACTTCAACAAGAACCTGTTCTTGGTGATGACATCCAACCGTCAAGGACAGGTGGCAAAGAACGGTTTGGGAAGGCACTCGCCCAACAGGGAGCAACTTACGCATCTGTTGTTTCAAAAGGATTCACTAATGGTAAATCGTCCTATACTAAGAGCGACGAAGGCCATTTGGGAACTAAACAAAACACTGCACATCTAAACGTTCCGATCGAAAGTGGGCAGCAGAGAGGAAAGAGTCTTAGCACTGGTTTGGAAGGTAAGAGGCGCCGTACAGATTGCAGGTGTTTCCCTAAAAAAAATTGTATTTGACTAAAACCTTAAACTTTCCCTTCATCTAGTGTAGATGATCTGAATTCGCGTTTGCTTAAAATAATTTGCTGTATATTTTTGTCGTCTAAACAGAGACAACACCACACTCATTTTATGATAAGGCTTGTGTAGTGATGAAAATATTTAAAGTTGATCGTGCACTTGGTCAATATTTACTATTCCATTTGGCATTTCTGATGCAGGTATTTTCATTCTCTGAAATTATGTTAAGTTTATCTTCGTGGAGCCTGTTTTATTGATTAATAAAGAAAATTTCTCGATATTCATTTGACTGAAAGTAATTACAGGTTACACGAGGATTACATGTTGTTTGCCATCATAGCGGAAACCAATTGTTTCCGGTGAGGAAACTTCGATCAAATTTGCAGTTTGGTGTCAGTAGAACCATTCCACTGCAAAAGTCACACCATCGTTCAATATTTAATATACTTGATGAAAATTCTTCAGAGATATGATTCTTTAATAGCTTTATGTTTATACTACTCGTGAAAACCCAACTCTCACATGACACTATCAAAAATTGTGGAATTTGGAACTTCTAAGTTATTATAGATACAGTTTGTCAACAGTGTTTTTCAGACACCATACATGTACTTTGGCTCTTTATACAGTTACTGTAGAAAATATTTGAACATAATGTGTCCACAGACAGCTCAGGCAGTTTAAGAGCAGTTTTAACAAGAAGCATTTGAATTTACATTTTACATGAAAATGTTCCTGATGAAGGAAAGATACCTTTTAAAGGATAAAATCCAAATTTATGGCTCACTAATGTACCTTGCTCTGATGTTATCTCTTTAACCATCTGTTTCCTTCTGGGGTCATTTCAAAGCCATTCCCAAGAGTTTTAGCTCTCAAGTTCTTCTGCCAACAATAAATTATTTAACAGCTTAAAGCAAAACAAGCAGACTCAAGCGTACCAAGTGAATTCAAAACTTGATAACAACTGTCTACACTCCTAAGAACTTCCATCATTAGACCTTTCAACTTTCCCAAAAGCACTAATTTTTAATAGCTTTTCGGTTTGTATCTTTTCATTTCTGCAGAGGTGTTGGACCAGAATTCTTGTCATAAAAATTATTTCATGTATACTAGGGATTTAAACTGTGGCACTGTTTTTTCATAAAATACGAGTAGGTTTATGACAGTGGAGGTTGCACAGGTTGATTGACTGTGGGTAGGCAAGAGTTAAGTCCAAGTGTCAACAACAGATTACAAAGTTTGCCATTTTTCCTATTCAACTCACCTTCAAAGTTATACGGTTTGTGTGATAAAACTTTGAAAAATTGGTCCATTTGTTTTGCAGAATGTTTTTGTATAAAAGTACTTGAGGCTCTGAAGACTTCATTCAGCCAGCTAGAGGAAAAAACTAAGCTAGAGCTCAAGCTTTTGCAATCAGATCCACATTTTTGGAAGGTTGCACTGAGGGACAAACTTTTGAGAGTTTCACAACTATTTTCGAGCCAGGCAACTGACCAGATTCAGTTCAATGATGCAGAATCACGATGGGCTTATCTTGGAACTTATACAGCAGCCCATGCTACCTTGATTCATGCTGTTGTGACGTCAGGTCAATTTGAGCCTCTCACAGAGTTTGTAAGGAAAAGTCAAGATCTAGAGAGGTTTGTATAGCTTGCTATAGTTATTTATTGCAGACCATAGATATATTCCATGTGTCTGAGAAATTACTAGACTTGATAAGGAGTGAGCATTGGTGTACATGTGTGTCAAACTATATTTATGCAAAAGAGGGATCTTCCACAGCAGACTGGCTGCATCTTTGCCCCACTTTATTATTTTTCATATAAAGAAGTAAATGCTCATTTTGGATGTTGTTAAAAAAGATACATAAACAAGTCATACTTACAGAAAAGCTTGTTGAATGAGGGTAATCAAACTAACAAGAAATCCATTTTCTTCATTCTTTTATCGTCAAAAATCTGCAACTGGCGTTTATCATTCTTGTTTGGGAGCATACTTCTTTTTGGGGGAATGGGGAGGGTATGGCATGCTTTTTAATACCTTTACCCTGACTCTGACCTAAAGAATGGATTTTTCCTTGAATACCAAAGATCTGATGTTCTCGTCACAAGAGTCCTTGACATTTTAAAGCTTTTAGTGCTAACTTTTAACCTATTATCAAGAACTACAAAGCCATTTACAATTAACTAATGTACTGGGTCGAGTTGTTCAAAGGGCAGATAATACCATCCAACCAATAAATCAGTATGCAGCAGAGAAGCGTTAACAAAAGGTACTGCGCTATCCAACTGATAGCAATTTATCCAGTGGATAGCATTATCCACCCTCCGAACAATTGGGGCCTGAAGTGTTCTGTATGTGTTCTCTTTGTTTTTCCAGTTTCTTTAAAAGTACAGACTGTTCTCAAAGAAAGACATTCGTCATTTTGAAGAAAGACATTATTATACTGAACTGAAATAGTTGCTTATATATTGTCTTGTTAATTTACACACAATCATGGTGTTCTCCCTAACTGAGCTCTCAAGAAACTCATTTGTAGCTGCCTTATTTCATATTTTGTTATTCAAATTTACATGAATGTGACTGGCCAAGTGATAATTCATTTTTGTTTAGGTTGCAAGTATGCTGCCTTGGTGCAGGACCTGGTAGTGAGATTCTAGGTCTCTATCAGCTGCTTCCATCCAAGACTCAGTGGTTACTTTTAGACAACTGTGAGCAGTGGTCACACACAGCTCAGATTCTATTGCAAGATGTCTGCAATGTATCTTTCCAGTACAGTGCTTTTGACATTTGTAACAGTGTCAGCCATGGAAGCAGGGGAAATTCACCACCATCACCAAACTATGCTTTCAAGAAGGTGAGTTGAATAGCTATGTTCTGTAAGTAACAGTATCTTGTTCATGTTTTTTTGTGTTTGCATTTTCATGAAGTAAATTTTTCCTAGTAAGAAAATTATCTCTCTATCCTAACCCTGAATCTGTATTTTGTTTTCAATCAATATAATGGCATTTTTTTTTTTTAATGGGACCAGTATTAGCTACCGTCAATGACTATCTTTCTTTCTGAACTAATAAATGATTCACAAATGGCTGTAATGTGAACCATGTGGGGAAAAGAGAGGTTGATTTTCTGTTTCTGGACAACATGATATAATGTGGGTAGAATTACTCTTGATCTTCAAATAGTTTTTTGGGAGTCATTTTTTTAAAGGATTTGGGGCATGACAGGATCTTTTATGAATGTGGTGGATCTCTTCTATGATCTTTCAGGTTCCTGGGAAGATTTTGTACAGTAGTGTTTTATTAATTCTGTCTAGCTAGCTATTTTTCAGAACACAGTTTCTTAATTAGCAACATCATAAAAGATCTTAAAGGGCCCAGTCAAGAGTTTCATTAGAAATTGTTCTTTCAACTAATACCTGTTGATGTTAAAGTCAGTGATAGTGTCAGTGGAAGCAATAGCCATGTTGAATTTTTTTCTCCCCCTTCGAGAAAGATAATTTTTCTTCCATGAGTATATTGCCCCTAAGATCTTATACTTTTGGCTGAACAACATGTTTTTCTTGTTACTACCTTCAGGCAAAGTTGTTCCTGTTATCAAAATTTGTGTCTGCTGTCCAGAATCTTCCTGGATCTTTCCAGTATCTTCGTGACATTATTAAGCGAGCCTCTCGAGGGTCATTATTCCTTTTTGTGGACAATGCTCACATTCAAACCAAGAACTTCATAGAAGACTTGATATTCCCTTCACATGATAGCACAGAGCAAGAGGAGTACAAAGAAAACAAATCATTTAGGTTGTATACTACTTATGCAGAACTAAATTCTGATCGTGAGGAAGGTTTAAAATCGGCTGCTATGTGTGAATGGGTGAGTCTTATCAGTTACTGGCTGGACAGGAACCCAATACTGGACTTGAGGGTTAATGTTCATCTGGCTGTCAAAAAGGTGTGAGAGATACAAACAGAAGAAGACAACAGCTACAGCCATAATTAAGTATACCTGATATTTTATAGTTTGTAAAGAGTGTTTTTTATTTTGAATTTTCCCTAAAGGATATATTAATGAAATTTCTATTTATTGAACAGTAATATTTACTTACATTTGTTTAAAATCATTTTTTTTTCACTGTATTTTGCCTGTAATAGAGATCTGTTTCATGTGCTTTATTTGCCTCAAAGGACCAGTACATGAGGATTCACAGATACAATTGCTATCTCTTTAAAATTCTCATTTGTTAATCTATTAGAAAAGGGAGAGGCTTGGTGTTTTGGGTATCTAGCAAACAAACAAACAAACAAACAAAAAGAAATAAAAACCAATTTCCTAGATAACAATAAGAGACTGGAAAAAAAAAGCAAAAGAAGGAAAAATGAAAAAAGAGTCAATTGTGATAGCTAAGAAATAATCTTCTTACCAGGGAAATCCATCTTGACACAAAATAGTAAAACAAAACTGTTTTATAAAAACATGTGAAGGTTCTAAATTTTTTCTTGGACACAAGCAAGGAAAACTGGACTTATTCCACTAAGGCAAGGGTTTTAAGGTAACCATCCCTAAAGAGATATTTATCCATGCTGTGGAACTTGTTGACACATTATTATTTTTTAATTTATCAAGACAAAACCACCATTGACAATCTTGGGGTTTGTTGTAATATAACCTTTTCAATGTTTCAAGGTGACATAAAAAAATATTGTGTGATTTTACTCTTTGTACATTTTAAATTTCTTTTCAAACTGTAACTGAATCAGTTAACAATTTTGACATGTCTTTGGCATATAATTATTTTTTATTTTTAAATGTGAGTTACTATCTGTTGGTTTATTTAATGAGTGCATTTTCATGATGTTGTTTTATTTTGTATTTTAGAAAGCAATTTTTGGCAAAAATATGTAAATTAGGCTGGCTCTAGTTACATTGTGCCATGGGCTTTGTACCTGTTCTTTGATTAAATCTTATCACCACTTTACTCCCAAACCAAACTTGCACATCCTAAGCAACCAGGTATAGACTTCCTGGTTGTCCAAAATATGGATCCTGCTTTTTATTTGGATAAAGTGTTGTTTGTTGTATAGTTGGTAACTTGTTTTTGAGAGAGATATAAGAACTCTTCCATCCCACTGCTGGATAGCGATTTATCCAGCAAAGATACTCAGCCTGAACAATCAGGACTAGTCTGTATTGGTAGTAGACACATGAATATGTATGCACTTGTGTGTATTCTATTCAGGAGATATTTATTCTGGACTGATTGGTAAAACCCCTTTAGTCAAGAAAGTATTTTTCCTTGCCAAACAAACTGGTTTGGTACCATTAACAGTCCATTTGTGATATGATTCAATCTATATCTGAGCAACATTG
Organism: Pocillopora verrucosa; assembly: GCF_036669915.1. Classification (NCBI taxonomy): domain Eukaryota; kingdom Metazoa; phylum Cnidaria; class Anthozoa; order Scleractinia; family Pocilloporidae; genus Pocillopora; species Pocillopora verrucosa. Next base: position 7,847,235 of record NC_089315.1, on the reverse strand, counting down.
TGAGACAATCAGTAATACCTTGGAATGAACTAGCCATGTAAAAATTATAAAAAGCAACAAAAAATCAAAGATTTTACAACTGTGATGTACATGTTTGTACAAAAATTAATAAGAAACTTAAGTGGGTCTTTAGCTGTTCATGTGTGTCAAGTCAAGGATAGTCTGACTAGCACTTTGACCCCCAATAGTGATAACTAGATGATCCCCCAATAGCACTGTCAAACAGACAAAGGACTAGAACTAATGAATTATAAACAGAATATTGTCTTTACATAGCCCTTAATGTGTATGATTAGCCTACAGGTACTGTAAATGTATGACTGTGAGTTAAGGAAATTACATACCAGTAGCTTTAAGACGTCCAGGGGAGGACGTTAAGTTGGGTTAAGATTTCTTTGGAAATTTTCAGAGCAGTTTATTTGACATCATTCCCAGGAGGAAGATGTTCAGTGATAGTTTGTTTTAAAGTGTACTTACTAGTTTCATTTCAATTAGAGGTTAATTAAGGAAAAAAAAAAGAATAAAAACATTTATAATCCCTAGAAAAAAATAAAACATTTATTTGATGTAAATGTAAATTAGAGTATTTAAAAGTACATTAACAGATTAAGATCTTATGCTTTGGTTTGTCATAATGTAATTTCCTTGAAAATCAGAGTTTGATGTTTTAGCTATAAACATGGACATTTAAGAACATGAAAAATATTATGTAGGGATGCTAGTCATTTGTTTTTTGTTTTTTTTTGATGCAGTTCCCTCAAAATTTTCGGTTTTTTTTTCAAAGGTCTTTTGCAGTTAATAATTTTAGTTTTCAATTGTGAATGCAAAAGTAATTGGCAGTAGAACAGCTCCTTGTAATAGTGGGTACCACATGAAGGTACATATACATGAAATTTATTGTCATTGTGATAATTAATCCAATTTGTGATCAGTCTTCTTTGATGATCAAAGTAAGATAAAGAATAATCCTAGGTTGTTTTATTTCCTCAAAAATCTCAAGTGAAAACTAAACACTTTCATACTTACATACATGTCAACCTTCCTTTTTTACCTATTCATTTTTCTCTTCTTGGGTGAAAGGGTACAGCACAAGGAGCTGTTGTCTTTTAATCCTTTAACTCCCAAGACCTCATTAGTAATTCTCCTTACTGTCTGCCAAATAGTTCTTGTGATGTTAATTTTGAGAATTTGGTAATGCATCAACTAATAATTCCCTAGTTAATATTTTTATTTATTCTCATCACTTGTCTCTTTGATATTGTATTGATATTGTAAGGAGAAATTCTGACTTGGTCACTCATGGGAGTTAAAGGGTTAAAATGTTCTAATCAAGGGAATTACTTTATACAGATGGAGTGGAAAATAAGTGAAGTAAACCATTAGAATTTGTTGACACTTGAGTGAGGTGAAGGGTAAAGCCTTTTAATATTTTCTTTTGGTTCTGGGCAACACCTCTGGACTCTTTGGTTTACAATTTTCTTGAGGTTTACTTCGTTACATTTATATGAAAATTGGTAGAGGAGCATTTTTATATACCGGTGGTTACAGTGGTGCAAGTTGTAAAGGATATTGACTTAAAGAAATTAGACTTTCACAGATTTGGCTCTGATATTGTTCATAATTGAAAGCTTTATTTGTTACCAGGCTGGTCCTTTGAGGAGTTTTATCACCTGTAAAAATACAGTTGTTTTATATGCAAGGTGTGGTTTGTCATTTCTTATCACTGAAAGTTAAGGGTTCAAAGAAGTAATCTGATTGTAGGAGTTTACAGGGGCCCAGGATTTCATGAGAACACATTGTTCTTGGGGACGGTAACCTGTTGTTCTGAAAACCAGTTCGGGTTGACAATGTAGTAGTGTTTCTTTCTCTCCAGTGTTGGCTGGAAAAAGCAAGTATCGCGCACGTAGCGTACGTCCTTTGGATGCTTAGACAATAGAGTTGAGGGTCTGGGAGCCACCCTCCCCAGTATGTTCTTATCTCGTGACAGTGAGAACTTGGCGGAGGCTTTTTCACGTGAGGATGTGGTTACGTGGGGGTATTTTTGGGAACCTGTAGCGCTAAGGGAATAAATCATCCTTGAAAGTGGTTGTACTGGTTCTGACGATGAGCTTTCGTGCGATGAACTATCCTGGTCAACTTTCTCACAAGGCAAGCCTCCATTTTTGGGAGTTGAAGCGATAAAGCTACCATCTGTAGGAACGTACGGAAGTTTTGTTGAGTGGTAACCTTTTCCTTCCAAAGAATTGTTGCGACCTTGCACGGAATCTCTAGCACCTCCAATTTTTCGCCCCAGGTATTTTTGTTCGGGTTCGTAGCTTGTCATTCTGGCGGCAAACGGTGGTCTGAGATAGGTTAGCTTAGTGGCATCCCCCAATTCATACTTCGAAGCTACTGTGGGCCGCCGAGGTCCGAGCCATGTATATTTCGGCACTTGACTGTACAGGACAGGTGCATTTGAGCGGCAATATCTTGTGTTATACTCGGTTTGAAATGGCTTGGTAAGAAATCTATTGAAGTAGCTTTGATACCCTGGGTAAAGCAACTCCATTTTGCTCCTCTGTTATAGCGGTGATGTGGAGATTTCAGCAGTTCAGCGTTTAGGGAAACCGTCTCAGTTAAGTTTTGTTTTCACTTCTGACACAAGGAGCTGAGGTTGATACCTTTCACAGCTCACACGAAAATTGGTTCAATCTCTAATTCGCAGTTCCAGCTGGTATTCAACACTCAGCCCACAGTTTCAATCACAAAAATGTCGCATTTAAGGATTCAAACAAACTTCAGTTAGAACAATCGGTCTCGAGCTGTTTGAAGACCCAAATGAAAGGAAGAGCCTGTAAAAGACTGACCTACGGTTCTAATGCACTTGCTTTCGGTGCTTAACTTTCTTGTGTCCAAATTGTCAACGAAGGTAGTTGCTATGGATAGTGCATTAACTGTGATAAATTTTTAATAGGAAGCGTCTATTTTGAATACCAATCTCTGTAGGAAATAGTCATGATTCTCGCACGGCATGAATTGGAGACAAAACAATCGTAAACAATTACCATTAGCATGAATTGATAATTATACATATCTGAAATGAATATTATGTGAAGCTGTTTGCTTTACAGATTGATTTTCTCTCTTCATGAGATTAGTCATTTTTTGATAAAAATAACACCTTCACAGTACTTTTGCCGATTCAAAACAATCATACAATTTGTTATACGTTCCTAAGTTCTAAGCGCTCGTGAAAACAGCCTATAGAGGCGCTCAATTTTTGCATAAACGTAACTTCGTGCTATGAATAGCTTGCGCAGTGCGGGAAGTCGATTAAACTATTGTTCGTGGTGTAAAAAATAGATTGCATCTTTTCACAATTCGGAGTCTGTGAGGTTTCCATGGTGGGAATGGAGAATGGATAGTTTAAAAGTTGACCACCTTCTTTTCTAATGCGATTGTTTTCCCCTGAAATCTAAACGTTTTTTCCATAGTTCAAGTGATATTTCTCGACAGTAAAAATATCCTTCACTTTTAAGTTTTAGAAAAACATGCAAGTAACTAAAAAATCATATGTGCACTATGAAGGCTAGAACGTTGGCAGATTTTGAGTTTGGTCGTCAATTGAAAAGATTGATTCCAATCGATCGAGAGCAAAACTGCTTCCTGTCGAAGGGAAATAATTTCGAGTAACCCTCGTGGTCGATAATAGAAAGAGGAAATCGCTCTTAGCGGTTTAATTGCTTTTCCTCAACCTTCAAATTTAGACCAGTCACAAGGCTACGAGCAAAACATAGATGGAAGAAGGACTGTTACGTTTCAGCAAGAGATTGTGATCTCCTGGTTTCAGAAAGACCTTCACACTGCACCTCGAGTTTAAACAAATGTGTATTTTACAGACTCAGATGCTGTAATGACAAAATTCTGACGAAAGCACTCAATTTTCCAAAATGATAGTGTAAACACTGATTATCATTTTTATAGGTTATGTTAATTTGATAGCAGGGTCGATACTCATTAGTAATTCATCAGTGATTATTGGCCTAAGTCAGACCGAGCTAACTTAACCAAACAAAGTATTCTTGCGTATAAAGTAATTCCTACGCTCGGATACCCAGTCTGGGCTAATGACAAAGAAGCCTCTCGTTGGCTCGTTCGCCGGATGGAAGAAGCACTGTTTGTCAATGTAACGAAATTCTTTCGGATAACGCGAAAGTTCACTCTGCGGTCTTCGTGCCACTAAGCTGTGGGGTCGGTTGAGTAAATCTCTCCTACCAGGTCTTTCGTGCCTCGAGTCTGCCGACATCGGAATCGTAGATTTCCGACCACCGTTTCGACTCAATTCGGAAATGTTGCTGCTGGGTCTTTGAACAGCACTTTTTGCTCTTGCAGTTGGCGATGGCTGTAATCCTTGCAGATTTATTCTGGCAGGATGGTTTCGCCTTTGGTGAAATGGTAATTGAATCACCCGAGAGGTCTCTGGTTTCTGAGCCTCGTCCCATGCAGACATCCTAACACACGGCCTTAATCCTGTTGGAATTCGGATGTTCTGTATTGGGACACGTTCCCCTGTATAATTTGTCGCATATTCACTCTTGTAGGTTAACTTACTGATTGTCTCTTGCAAAAGTCCTGGCTCCTTTCCGTATTTTGCCGGCATTTCGTTATAAAAGTTTTCCAAAGGCAAAGCTGAATGAACGGCTGCTCTTTTTGAGAACACAAAATTGTGGCGTCTTGCTTGAAATTTGGCCGAACTCGGCGCTGTAATTACGTCAGGGAAAGATGTCAAACGACTTGTTAAAAACCTTCTTAACGTCTTATCTCTTAAATTCAGGGTATATTGGCTGTGAGCTGTTAATCTCCACTATAAATGGTTTTTCACGTTCAGGACTAATCAGTTGTCCCAAGCTCATTTCGTGGGGTACACAATATTGCGTTACTTGTCGTCAGTAGCAACGCAGATCGTTTACATTTCATTACTTAGGATAACAACTTTAATTCTTTCCGTTATTGTTATGCAATTACTGCTTTCTTTTCTGGACTCAATCAAACGCTATTGTGCCCAGAGTAAACAAACTAGTCTCGGCAAGGTTCAAAGCTCACATTTCTATCTCTGGCTGGTCTGATCGAATGAATCGAGCGTGTCTTTGCCGGTGTTACTGGAGTTTTTTCAGTCATCGGTGGGTCATCGAAAAGCCAAATTTAAGATCGAGCCTTTTCCTTTTCGAAGTGCTGAGTACCATGACAGTACTGCCTTTAAAGAAAACCAACGGACTTAGTGAATGGCTTATTCAGTTTTAAGTTTGTATAGGTTCCATCACGGCCCCAAAGTTCTTCCACCTCACAAAAATGGCCAGCGTTCTCAAATGCGGGTCATAGTTAATCCTCAAAAAGCCATACTTGTCGCATAAAACAGGAAAGGCACCCCCTCAGTCTCTCGTGTGACATGGGTTTGGCGAATTACGTTCAGCGATTTTAAGAAAAGCTCGAAGAAAGAATAAAAAATTTGTCAATATTTATTTAAGAGAACCTCCTTACACTGTCAATGCAGTTGTTACAATAAACACTTCAGAAAACAAGTAACATTTCTTGAAGAGTTCTGAAAGTCACGGTATAAGTCACGGAATAACTGCTCCTAGAAAAAGAAAACAATTTGGGCATCAGTTTTCTGCTGCAGGCAAGGTGATGCAATGGTCCAGATGAAACAGAAGTTACTTGAAGTTTTGTTCTTTATAAGTAAGCGCAGCATTATTATTCGATATTATTCACTACTGCTGAGCCCAAAATAGCTTCTTGTGCTTGAAATTAAGTTATTGTGTTTACATTCTTCAATTATTGCTTGTTGATGTGTATGGTTTAAATCCATTTTTATTTATCATATTCTCACGCCTTTTTGCTTTCGGACTGTGCGCTGTAAATGGAACTTTCATCAACTGCTGCTGCTGCTGCATGCAATTCCGACGAATAGTAATAGAAAACACACAATTTGCCCGTCTTAGGCATTCTTACTTATAACAAAATCTTGCTTTCATTGAAAATAGAACGTGCCATTGCAATTAGAAGTTAAAAACTTACGCCAACGTTATTGGATCAAACGATTAATGATTAAAAAGATAGGAGATAGCGAGAGTCCGCGTTGTCTTCAAGAAAATGGATTGTTCTTTCTCACAGACCTCTCTGACACCCAGTCTGGTCTGACCGTAAAATAAGTCCTTTCCTCTTTGGTTCCATTGTAAAACGCGTTGCTATGCAAGAAGACGTAGTCTCCAAGACCTCCACTTCTAGCAGCAGGTACATACCCTGGTTGGAAGCTCAGGCGAGGCTGACCACGAACGTATTCGGGAGGTCGACGATACATGAAACTCGACGCAAGTTTGATGTGGGGTTGAACAAGTTTTACCTTTGGAGTAAAGCTAAAGCGATACTCGGACCTCGAGGGATGTGCTTTGTTAACTGTCATACACAGTAGTGGAGGTAGTTTGACGTTTTCAGGCATAGTATTAGAGATGAGATGATACCTTGGAATTCAATGACCACGCTCCAAATAGTTGACGTTTTGTCAAATCCGTTCGTATTTTGATCGATAAGGAACAGGATCAGCGTTATTCTCGAAATAAACAACACTTCAGGATACTGTCTGTCTTCGTTACAATAAAATGGAACCGTTTTTCCTTATTTCCATTAGACATTCATACCATAATGTTCTATATCAATGTCACTAAACCACCATTACGCAGTCTTCCAAAAATAAACGTTAGTCTCAGTCTGGTCCGTGTGAAGATCAATGGTGTAGGCAGGAAGCCTTTAGTAGACGAGTTCAGTATTATGCTCGTTTGCTCATTCAATTTGCTGTAACTTCAGTAAAGTGATTGTACATCGCACGAAAGACGTCTCTAGAGGATACGTTTTATTGTTTGTGTTAAAATCCCTTAATATAATGCTCTTAGAGAGCACAATAATCCATGACAATACCATGGTAATCTCTCTTAGTAGCAGATAGATAAGGTGATCCTGAGGTTTAAAAAAATCATTGATAAAAATTCCGATTTTCCTCTTTAAAAAAATGCACCACATAATAATTGTAGATATATGAAAATCATATATGTGCATTGCGGGGAAGAAACGAATAAAAGGGATCCTCGCAGCTATGAACACTAGTGAACTAGTCATTATGTTTGACCGAATTCCCAGCTTGGCTTGGCTTGTTAGCTCAGTTGGTAGAGCACATCACCGGTATCGCAGGGGTCATGGGTTCAAATCCCATACGAGCCTGAATTTTTTTCAGGTCTTATCCCAACTACTAGTTCAGTGGTGTTCATAGCTGCGAGGATCCCTAACGTTCGATGCACCATATATTTACTACGCCTTAATTTCCAAAACAATTACTCCTTTTTTGCAGCAAGAATGTTTTGTTTATTCTATTAGCGATAACCATATTATGCTCTAGTCGAGTTGTATTGGGAGAATTGGATTTTCAAAGACCGGCCAACGATTTTAAAATTTTAGTATGTGAAACCCAGATAATTTAGTTTTACACGCTAACTTAGCTGAGAACTGTAACTTCGCAAGTCTTTGAGGTCATTTTCTCCGTAGATCCAACCCTTTCAGTGCTATTTGCCTGGAGCAATAAAAATATAAATGTTTGAAGAAAAAAAGATCAGACGTCTTTTGGATTGAGGCTCAGAAATTTTCTCAATGAGATTTCGCCAAAGTGTGGAATAGAAACAGAGAAATAAGAACATTACCATCTTGCATGGGAACACTAAAACTCGTTCTGGTATATATCATGTATAAAACCGACGACTTGACTGAAGAGGAGATCTCTTGTAAAAATATGGACTCAATGGTAAAGTATTGGAGCCACACAAGAATTAAAAGTGGCAGAGAAATAGACCCCGAGAATTTATTGATAAGAAAACCAATCCTCATGGTGACAAAGAATATTCTTCAAATAGTCATAGCTGTGATAATCTCAACGAGGGGGCTTTGGGTTTTTGGGGTTTGCGGTTTTGGCCGCAAAAAAAAATTCGGTTTTTCGGTTGTGGTGTTTTTCGTGGTTTGCGGATTTTCCGTTTTTCAGCGTTTGGTTTTCGCTTTTCGTCAACAACACTATCGGGACTTCGGATTCGGTATGCGAACGGGTTCCGGTTTCTCTTCGATCTGAGCAGCAATTTTGCGCCTCCACTGATCTCGAATAGCTGCGAAACTCTGTATGCTCCATTTGTCACCAATGTTTGGGATCAATTAGGGTTTTGTCAACTGGGATGTGAAAATTTATCGGTTTTAACGATTTTGCAAGCGGTTTTCGGTTTTGACCGATTTTATTTTTTTTTGTTTGTTTTTTTTGCAGTTTTGGATTATTTTTTCTACGGTTTTGCGGTTTCTAATAAACCCCAATGCCTATCCCCCGCCTCAAGCCAGTACCACACAAATTATCAGAGCTATGAGTCATAGAGAATGGGTCACTCTTCGCAGAATCGTTCTCCCATTTTTTATATTACATGCAGAAATTGCGTGCTCACAGCGTCTCAAGACGACGGTCCATCACGTATCAAGCTACATTTCATATGCAGGGAGACCATTAAGTGTTTTTTTTCACATTTAAAATCACTCACAGAAGTATCAATATTAGTTTTCTGGAAGGTTTTATGTTTGCCCGCAACAATTAGCCCTGAAGTCCTGCTTTTGTGTTTGTGTGTTCAAGGACAACCGTATGACTGGCCCCAAATTAAAAAGATTACCACGTTTCTTTGTTTTTTGTATAACCTTGTTTAAAAGCACTTCTTGTGTTGTGCTCTTCACTTGACCTTAGTGGAACAGCTGGTGATAGATTACTTTTTGGGAATTGGCAGACTTACTTGAGAGTGTGTTCCTGTAAGCAAACGGAAGACAAAATGAGGAATTCTCTTTTTTCAGGAAGACTAAAAATCTGGTTTACTAGTTCACCATAAAAATCGTTTCATGAATAAGTATTATTATTTTTTAAATTTTTTTTTCTCATTCCTCACATTTTCACATGTGGCTAATGGTTATTAAACTTTTGTGTTTTACCAAGATAATATCGTATCTTCAAGTCAATAATTTTCGTGATTCTCATTCCTCGTTTGTCATTCACCGATGTAAAGCTAATGAAAGTTGAAGTTACATGTTCATCAGAACGAAAATTTTAATAACAATCATATCACCCGCACATTTGTAAATTGCCAGTGTAATGGCGCATCTTAGCTCTTTTTACTTCGCCACAAATCCTGCCTATGAAATATTTATTCTGAAGATCTCGATGTGCATTTGCGTTATTGAAGCAAATATCTGAGTCCCCAGAATGTCGGCGAGTTCTTCGCTATGACTGTGAACTAAACCGAGTTCCAGATTCATCAGAAAATCGTGATATACTTCACGAATTTGCCATTGTTCAAAATCGTATTAATCTTGGTTAAAATTTCTTAACGACCATTATGCAAGATATTGACAGATGTTCTCACACTGGGACCTTAATTATTTTGAAGCGTTGATGATATAAAACTATTAGAGAAAATTCCAAACACCTTTACTAGCTTTTTTTCACCATGAAAAGATGAACACCCAGCAAAATGAAATCCGATGAGGTGTCCTTTTTCTACACGCAGCATAGGCTACATTTATAGGATAGTACTCGTAAATTGAGCACGTATATTAGCCAAACCGAACGGTAATTAGTGACTTGTTTGTACATGCATGACAGGTGAAAGTAAATTGCTTGATAAAAAGCGAATACAGATGCAAATAAAAAGATTCTGAGGCTTCGCATCACGTACTTCGCATCGCATCATAATTTGCCATTTACAGTGCCGTGTGGCTGCAACTAAGAAAGAACTCAGTCATACCTTAAGAGATCATCATCAACTGGGGAGTCAAACAGCTAAATTACGAATGGGATCCCTCTGGGTGTCCGTTATCGTGATGGTACGTTAAGTTGAATTTTATCACGATTTCTAAACATTTAGGTATTTTAGCTAACTAACTCGGCATAACCTTCACACCATCGTCAGAAATTGACCCAAATTAGTCGTTCCCTGAGTACAACATTAAGCTTTGAATGGAAGAGGCGAGAATTAACTCTTTACCAGTTACAGTACGTGGAGAAATTTTGAAGTAAATTACAATAGCATACAGTGTTAATTAGAATTCTACATAATATTTTTGGGGTAGGTTTTCCAATTCTCTTTCCTTGTCTTTAAAAAGGACAACCCCATGAAATTTGTTCTGATGCGATGATCTTTCAGGAACTTTTAGTTAATCTGCGTATATGAATTTCTTTCATAAGGAAGCGAAAGTGGTGACCGGAAGTAAAATCATTGTAGGGAGGGACTGAAATTTCTTGTACGATGTTCTTTTAAGAGGGACAATTTGGCGTATCACATTTCGACAGACTCTCGATGGTTTGTTTTGTTTTGTTTTTTAACTGAGTGTGACAGTTAATTCGGCAGGATTGATATTGAATAAAACTAAAATTTTCGGTTTCATCACGCACGAAAAGCAGATCTGCCTAAGAATGGAAACAATTAACATCTTAAAAAAATCATTTTTCGCGGGGCCCGCAATCAAAACGTAGTTTACGGCAAACAAACGTTTTTTCGTTTGTAGATGGTAATTCGCAAAAATATAAAAATTGACACCAGAAAAATTTCAAGAATAAGATAAATTAAATTCTCCTCCTACCAAGAAAAGTACGTTTTCTCGTGTTTGAACTGCAAATCTGTTCACTCATGGAATTCAGATGTATTGAATACGAGGAACACGGATGGTTTGACATGGGTCGGATTTTAAAAACCTGGAACTGGGCCGAGGTTTAAGATATTCCCATAACAACTTAACGGTCGAGGTTTTAAGTTGTTTATCATATGGCTTGGGAACCAATCAATTCGAAGCTTTAACTTCCCCCCTCCCTTCGGGGCACCCACGGGTAATTGACCGTCGGCCGTGCCCGGGGGTGGGGAATTTGAACCTTGCCTGGCTGGGGAGGGGAATTTGAACCGGAAGTGTAAAGTTTTTCATGGTAAAGAATTCCCTTTCGTGAGCAAATTGCTCAGAAGAAAATTTCTACAAGGTGAAGGCCTTTAGTCCAGTGTGGTATATACTAATCAGTGATAATACAAACCAAAACGTCTAATAAAATACCGGTATTTATATATACTAATTTCCCAGTATCTAAGACGTTCGGACGAAAACCGCTAAAAACCTACAAGTTTCAGGGTCGAATGTGCGTAGCAACTGAATCAAAACATCTACTCTAATCTAGAAGCTAACTTAGTAGTTTGCTGCGTAATTGATTTAACCTTTCTTATTACCTCTCGCTCTTTTATCCGTAGGCTTGTTTAGGATTCATCATTCCAATATCGGGTAAGCAAGTTCCTTTTTTTACAGCATAAATATAGATCGGGCAGGCAACTTGCTCACACCTCGTCTACTTCCTCTCCCTCTTCACCCTGAGCTCACGGAGTTTTCATTAGATAGCCTTAATCTATATTACGATATCATCCTCCAGGTAGTTCTCGATTAGATGAAAAACATAAGTTACCATTTTAGCCCTAACACTCCACCAGATAGCTTTACGAGAGCGCATGGCTAATTTCCCTGCGGTACTTTCTTGGGTCAATTGAAGTTGAGTGTTTGGTGAGCAATAGAATTGAATGCTTCCTATCCCTCACAGCTTACAGCGACTGCACTCAAGTAGACTGGAATATCACTCTGGGTAGTGCAGGATGGGCGAGCTGCCCACTTGGAAAGTACCTGAAAGGAGTTTTGAGGGCGCATATCAGCAACTCCGACGGTATCGATAATATCAAAGCAGGGCAATGCTGCATTCCACCTCATGAGTTTCTGGACGAGGATACTGAGTGTAAAACAGAGAACTGGAAAAAATCATTAAGCAGGTAAGTGTTTGTGTAGATTTATGCCCGACTTTCTTGCGCAACAGTTCAAGACACTTGGAAATGTAGGCATGTGTTGATATCTATCCCTTTTATCTCGTTTCGCGTTAAATTTTCTCAAACGTTGTTTTGTTTAATCGGTACCCTGCGTCTAAAACAGCATTAATTTGTTTAAGAATTTCTTGTTGTGAATCCCTCAGCTGTATTTAGAAGTACGAGAAAGATAAACTGAAGGAAAGAGAAGACGAAACATCCTGAATTGGTTCTCTGTTATCTTCAAGTGACTTCCTTTGTTGTTCTTAAGGTCTTTCTTGTGCACCTCACAAGCAGTACGAATTCATTATTGATATCATCCCTAAAATGTTTCCTTTTCGTCGTGAAAAAGGTCAAAATGTCAGTCATCCTACCGCTCGCCGTCAGTTTTATCTGCATGTTCATCCTAAATTGACTGATCATGATTTCAAAAATAACCACAAAAGGGAAACTTCACTTAGAGTGCCGAAAGTAACCGTGGATTGTGCCCTATATATGTTTGGTCTGGAAAACTCATGCAGTGCTAAAACCAGACGTAACCTGATTTCTCGAGTTTTCACGCATTGATTCATGCGGTTTGGTACCATTTAATGAATATCGTTTATCTTTCTATTTTTTCCTGATTCACGACCGATGTGATAAAGATAACCCGGCTCCGCAAACTTACGTAAACAGGTAGAAAAAGAAGTTTACAATGAAGCCTCGATAATTGTTGGTCAGGCGTGGAGCTTTGATTGGCGACATAAAGGTGAAAAATCTAACGCTCAAGAAAATGACGAATACGAATATTTAGTTATTAAAATTTTTTGTTTTCAATCAAGAAACCACAAGTGGGCTTCCTGTCCTGAAGACTATGATTTTCTACGAGGATTTTATCATTCAAATGAAACTTTTTTGGACAACATCGAGCAAGCCTCGTGTTGCAGGCCAAAGACCTACATAAGTAGGACCACAGATTGCTACTTTGAAGATGTGGGACAAAAACTTGATACAGAGGGCTGGAACACGTGCCGAGACTGGTATTACATGGCTGGAGTGTACAGAGGAGGGTGTAATGCCTTAAGCTGTATTGAGACATTAAAGTGCTGCAAAATTACGGCACAAGGTATTCGTTATCATTAAAATACAATATAACGTTAGGATTCTAATAAGTAAATTCTCTTTTTGCCAATGCTTCAACAAAGGCCAGACTATGGTGCATCACATAGCTGAAAATTGTTAACCCTCTAACTCCCACGAGTGACCAAGACAGAATTTCTCCTCACGATATCAATACAATATCAAGCAGGCAAGTGATGAGAATAAAGAAAAAGATCAGTTAGGGGATTATAAGTTAATCCAATACCAAACTCTCAGAACTAGCATCATAAGAATTGTATAGCAGACAGTAAGGAGAATCACTAATGAGATCATGGGAGTTAGAGGGTTAACCCATGAACCACTGCACTGCCTGAGACTGAGAATTTGATGATGACTTTCGCTAACGTTTTCAAAATCGTCTGACACTGGCACCAAAAACAGTTCCTTCTTAAGGTAAACACTCCCACTACAGTTTTGCCTGACATTTGCCTATCTATCATTTTTTTCCCTTTTTGCAGATGGAGTAGTTCTAGATCACTGGCTACTTAACGGTCAAGATGGGAATGTAAGGTATTTTTGAAAATTTTGTGATTTGAGTATTACCAGGAAGTAACAGTAACATACCTGACGGATAAATGGAAAATTGTATATTTCATTCTTCATATGGTGCCATATTTTTAATGGTGTGATAAGTCAGGTACACAAGTGAAGTAGTTCTTTCCATAAATTAAGATCGTCCTTCGATCTCGAAGGGATCGCATAAATTCAACACTTTTTTGCTTCAATTCCAGTTTATCTGGTTCGCCATCTTTCACCAAGGGTCGATGCGCCAGCAGCAACGCTATCACTTTTAACCAATCGAGTTCCTATGCCAGCGTGCCTCTAATAAATCTTGGAGGCCGCAGTTTTACAATTGCCTGTTGGATTAAACAAACAAAAAGCGTTAAGGATGAGACTGCAGCAATATACGGTGACTGGCGAAGACCATGGAATTTTTTGCTAAGTCTAAAAAACCGAGAGATTATCTTCCATCGTCGCAGAGAAGGATACGGAGAAAGCCAATGGTGGTCCGCAGGAAGTGCTGATGTTTCTTTTGACGCGTGGATCCACGTGGTTGTTATATGGGATCATAAAAAAACCGCCGTGTCGATATTAGCCGACGGGTTAAGAGTGGGGGAGAACTCTTTTTCATCAGAGGATGCGTTTTACGAACCTACAGGGAATCGGTACCAGATCGGTGATGACGGGCACTGGGATGATCATCAGTTCTATGGATCAGTGATGGATCTTTATGTGTTTGGCTCGGCACTGTCGCTGGAACAAGTCAACAAACTAAGAGGTGAATTCTATTGATTAAGAAAAATTTATCCGATGAATCTTCATATCAGGATGGTAAAATAGAATAGTGATGAGCTACACCGTCTGTATTAACGTCCTTCCCCTCCCCTTCCCATGAGCTTATTGCAGACCTTGAATCTTACTAATCATTTATCAAATAATTTTCTAGGAGTTCCGCTTATCGTCAACACGACCAAGAGTGTATCAGGGGGGGCGTCCTAGTGGTGTGGGAACCTCCCTTGGTAGGAGCATGTCCGGTTGTCAAATACAATGTGTATTACAGAGAGGTTATGTCATCAGCGAGACAACAAGGCAACTGGTACTCGGTAGAGTTGGACGGAAGTCGCACAAGTTGTACGCTTCATTTGAGCTGCAGGAAAGAATACAATGTGTCTGTTACCTCGATTAGCGAATCAGGGGAGAGTCCATTCAATGACAGCAAAATTTGGAATTTCCAAACCACCGGAGGTAATAACCTTAACAAAGTGAAACTTTGAAGTCGATTGCACTGAAGTTGCAGTGGCAGATCCAGATCAAGGGTGGGGGGCGGTTTTTTGTCGCTTGCCCTACCGGCTCTCCCTCCCCTAGATCTTCCACTGAGTTGTAAAACTATGTCAGGAATGTACCGTAAAGTACATCAAACAGTATTTCCACAAAAAGAAAAAATTCTCTCATTTCAAGCGGTTTTGAATGCACGAGAGAGTAAAATTTTAATTTCTGTTGAACAATTGTTGCGATTATTCATCCATAAATCAATCGTAATTGTGCAGCACTTTTATATCTCAAAGAACTACCTTGTTCTATTCCCAAAGAGGTTTACAAACACCATCTAATTTTCTTTTTGAAGGCATTCCTTCACCTCCAATTATAACCCCTATGAAACAAGAAATATCGAGTAACAATATCACGTTATCCTGGAGTCCTCAAACAGCTAATGGGTGTCCGCTGACCATGTACTCAATACACTATCGACTGATTTATCCGGGAGGAGCAGGGGAGTCCTGGAACCAAGTCAATGTCACAAATGTTACGAAGACAAGCCATACTGTATCGTTAGAGTACGACAGGCAATACACAATTGAAATGTCGGCGTGGAATGAGCTGGGACAGAGTGCAAGGTCGAGGCCATGGATAATAACAACAGCATCATCAGGTACTTAAAATATATTTTTTGTCTTTTCTCCTTATTTTTGTTATGTCTTATAACAAACTTGAACCATGGGCTTGCAAGCGAAGTCTGTAATAACGATATCGTTCGCCCGAGATGATAGAGGGTATTTTTTCTTGGGGCTGAACAGAGCCTTTTTCACAACGAGCTTGTGGAAAAAAAAATTGGTCATGTGGTCTGATCGTTCAGGTGAGAGTGGTCCCGGAAGGACTGACTAATGTTAGCAGAGACTGACGTTTCGGAAGCCTGAGCGGACTTCATCATCAGAATCAAATGAGGGTTCTTTGCAAGTCGAGTGCCATAATTGTTTAATGTGCTTGATAGAAATAGCTAAACTTATTAGCGAGAGTAATAATGTCTTCATGAAACATCACGAACATACGTAAATTCTCAGAGAATAGCTTAATTTAAGGAATATAGGAGATGTCCAACAACAAGAGAGAGAAGTAGTATTTTCGATCAATAACGGGAACGGAGAAATTAATGATAAATTTCATCTTGATTGTAGGTTCAATTCATAGGACTGCTGAAAAAGGCACGGTTAAATCTTCAGTCTCAGGCAGTGGTAAAATCCTTTCAACACCACAGCTTGCTGGTTTATTAGTGGGTGTTTGCATCCTTCTGTTCGTAGTTTTTATCGCAGTAATCTACCTGAGACGTGCAGCAAGAAAAAGCAGAAAACATGCTTCTGCCCTAAGGCTCAGGAGGTAACATTAGCTATTTTTGTACTTAAAAAATATCGTTTTGCAAAATTGCCTTCTTCTTTTAATTTAAAATTTGATATCAAAGAAGGCTCATGGCAGTTGAGCGCGGGATATACTTTAATACTACTAATACCTACTTACACTTCAGATCGAAGTCCACCATTTTTACCCTCCATAACTGGGAAGTTCTTCCGGAGCAGGTTGTATTCGGGGAAGAGATTGGTCGCGGGGCATTTGGTAAGGTATTAAAAGGCACCTTCAGAGAATCACCTGGAACTGAGGTCTTCATCGAGCCTAGAAATGAGACGGTCGACTTCAAACCAGGAGAAACAGTGGCCATTAAACTCCTGGGAGGCAAGTTGTTCGGACTTTAATAAATTGAGGATGTTTTCATAGAGTTTATAAAACTGAGTTTGTTAATTGACATCAATTGACCTGTAAATCGTTAAACAGCTATTGAGTGCGAGACTCTGCCTTCGAAACGAAACTTCTCTTCCGTGTATTTTGGAAACGAGACATTTTCCAATCGTCAAATTTTACAAATAGGCTACTTAAACAATCATATCTATTATGTAAAAGGAAATGAAATCTCACTCGTCATTACGGCTCTCTTAAAATGCTGAAAGAAATATTTCATTGCTCTTATTCGCTATAAACACCTGGGCTATACCCCGAAAACACCACACATTTTCCAACCTCATCTGAACTCGTTCGATTCTCTCCTCAGACAAGACAGGCGACGAGGCACGAAACCAGTTTTTGGAGGAAATTGAACTTATGAAATCAATCGGCTCACATCCTAATGTTGTTAGAATGTTGGGATGCTGGGTACACTCGGATCCTATCTTTCTCCTCTTGGAATACGTTTCTTACGGGGATTTGTTACAGTGGCTAAGAAACAAAAGGATACAAGTAAGTGGATTAGAAAAGTTTCTCGAGAGAATCACATTCTCAGTGTTCTAAATCAAGTTTTACTCCTACTTTTGATATCATGGATGGATATTATTTCTTTTGCTCCGATTTTGTCAAAGCTGTCATTGCTCTAATGGTTTCAAACTGATTGTTTAGTATTGCCAACAGGATCGAAGGAACAAGTCACCATAGCAACATTAAATTGCCTTGAAATGCGTTTAATCCTGGCTTCCTGAAACTATAAAATACGCGAGGTTATCGAATCGTAATCAATTTTTTTCAATTGTTTATTATCCCACACGACATTTACGTAGACTCAGATTTTCTTAAATGAACGTGGCCTTAAAGCTCCAATGCAAATTATAATTTGTTTTTAATTTAGTAGAAAAGATAATATTTGTAGCCCCTACCTGCTTTGAGACCGAGAGCAATAGTTCTAAGTGTTATAACTGATTTTTTTCCTCTCATGTATTGCACAGAAGAGTTATCAAAAGCATTATGATAACTTCAACAAGCCTCTGCAACTTGATGCAAATCTGGTGCAGATTAACGAAGATGAGTCCAGAGAACTGCTATCAAGGAGTGAAGAAGAAAGTGGAAAGGATCCAGACACCAAGGGTATTCCTAAGGCTGTTTCAACCTCAGTTTCTGTCTGTGCCTCGGGTATTGAAAGTGTCTCGAAGGAAAAGACACCTGCCATAGATGAAGCAAAAACTGACGCGACAGAAAAGGTGCAGAATCATTACGAAAAACATCCTATTCAAGCCTCTCTAAGTGATTGTCATAATAATGTGGAACGGGACGAAGACTTCACAGCTAAGGATCTTCTTGGCTTTGCGTGGCAAGTAGCGCGCGGAATGGTTAGTTATGTTTCAGTTATCACATTGTTGTTCTCTGTTAACGGCGTTTTTCGTAAACACTGTGAAGGGTATAATTCTTCATGTTTTTTCGTTGAAGGGGGGAGAGGGGAGGGACGATTGAGGATGCACAATGTAGCAACACAGCTGATAGAGTCCATTATCCCACAGATGTTCGGGCTACTGGACAAGAATGGCTCGAATACTTACGACACCGATTATTAGGGTACAATATTCCCATTTATTATCCAACTGCACTGAGTAGAGCACAAATAACGCGTCCATCGAGTAAAAATATCCTGTGATATTAGACAGTTACGATAGGTTATTTTGGACTATAAAAAAACCTTTTTAACTAGTCGGCTGCACATGGCACCCTTCTCTGCTTGCATAGCTTTTCCCACTTTACAAGAAAAGCGTATGGAATAAAACAGTTGAATAATAAATCACTTGTTAGACGTTTTGATGTATAGTATTGCTGATTATTTTCACTCGTTGTTTCCTGTTTTGACTTGCCCTGCGAGATTGACAAAATACGGCACAACTCGTAAAAATACTCAGCGAAACTACGCGCCAAAATGTCTAATAAGACATATAAGATACATGTCGCCTCATCCTGTGGTCGCACATTCTAAGACAGACCAGATGAA
Source organism: Pocillopora verrucosa (assembly GCF_036669915.1). Classification (NCBI taxonomy): domain Eukaryota; kingdom Metazoa; phylum Cnidaria; class Anthozoa; order Scleractinia; family Pocilloporidae; genus Pocillopora; species Pocillopora verrucosa. Next base: position 7,828,605 of record NC_089315.1, on the reverse strand, counting down.
GCAAGTTCACTTGACTTGTAGACGCCTAGTCTCAGGGACCTGTCATTATTTATCTTAGGGGGGGAGGGGGGCGGAGGATTTTTTGGGGGGGGTCCAAAGCTTTCAGGGGGGAACGGTGAGGGGATTAGTCGTCCCTTACAGAATATAAATAGGGGACTATAGAAAATTGATTGCCAGTGAAGGCAGGTCGTAAGAATACTATAGAGCCTTAGGGATAATCAGTTAATCCTCTGACTCCCTCCCTCAATATGTATAAAAAATAACATGAATCTTTCTCTTCTTATGTTCTTTTACCATTCCAGGCGTATTTAGCAGGTAAAGGATTTGTCCATCGCGATTTGGCAGCTCGTAATGTTCTTCTTGGTGAAAACAAAGTGGTGAAAATTTCTGATTTTGGACTTATGAGGCAAACCCATGAAAACGTGTACACGCTGAAGAAAGGGAAAAAGATACCAGTAAAATGGATGGCGCCAGAAGCACTTTACAACAGTGAATATACAACCAAAAGTGATGTGTAAGTGTTTTAACAACTGCTAAGAGACCGGAGGAGGGGAAGGGGGGTCGGATGATTTTGGTTGTGTCACGTTAATTTACTGATCCCCCCAGAAGGCATCACAAGCGAAATGAAGCAATCACGGATTGCTAATGACGCTCAGTCGATAACTCCTCTACATGTATATCACCATTTGTATCATGGTGTCAGGATATCATGTTTGCATGACCCAATTGTTACCATGCTACCACCACCTGTTACCATGTTTATATCAAGTAGGTCTGTACTGGCGCTGTCGTCAAGATTGAAGTCCCGTGGAAAATAAGCGGAGCCTGGAGCATTAGGAAAGATTTTTAATTTTAAGTTTTAATTTTGATTTACTATCATGTTAAGTTTTCTGAATAGCATTTAATTTTTCAGATGGTCTTTTGGAATTCTCCTCTGGGAACTTTCCACAATGGGTAAGAAAACGTCTAAAGAGTGTGATACAGAGGACTTTTAAATTCTAATTACTTTGCTGTTTAGGTTTTTCTATCTTTAACCTTTTAACTCCCAAGATCTGATGAGTAATTATCCCTTTTGACGACAATACATTATTTTGTAAATAACAAAGCCTTTTTTTGTTGTAGGAGGAAACCCTTACCCAGGAGTCAATAACAAAGAGTTGTACAATCTTCTTAAGACTGGATATCGAATGGAAAAACCAGACACCTCTTCTGATACATTGTAAGTGGCAAACAGCACTCTTTTTTACTGAATTGAACGTCGAATATTTTTTTTTTGCAGTTGATACCTTGTGGTTGTTAACTGGTCGTGTGGTTTTTTTTCTCACTAAAAAGCTTAATATCTTTTTCCTGAGCGTTCTTGAATGTAACTTCATTAATATAAGATAACACTGGATGAAATACATTGAAAGTCCCTAAGAAAAATCTTTGAGAGAGGCGAAATATCAAAAGCGTTTACAATAAAACAGGGATCCACGCTTTTATAGTACAAAGGCCGACCCGCTTATTTGTTCGATTCCTTTCTCAGATATCAACTGATGTCAGAGTGTTGGAAAGAGGAGCCCAATGAGAGACCGACTTTTGAAAACACCACGAGATTATTAGAGGAAATGATGCAAGAGGACACGCCTTATTTGGATTTTGAATCACTTGATGAGTCAAAGGAGTATTACTGCAGTCCAGAAAAGCTTTCTGATGATGAAGTCACAGCTTAAAGTTAGATTGAGCTTTACAGCAGGAAAGAGGAAAGCTCAGATGCAGAAATCAGCATCATTGCGTACGAGTTGAAAACAGGAGAAGGTCTGAATGGGGTGATGGCTTTTTCAGCTAACGCTTAATTTCTCTCCATTGTAGTTTTCAAAAAAATTACAGTTAACGTTTTTATGACTAATGGTTAAAATTCGCTAATTTATTTCGCCTAGTGGCTAATTTTTTCCGTTTTACTGCTTACGGTTAAACCCATTGAGACACTCTTAGTAGCTAAACGGGTTTACCTCCGTCAGAGAACGTGTAGTGTGAGTTTTAAATTATCTATAGATCATAAATGCATTGTCCTTCCGAATACTCATTAATTTCCGTAGAATTTGTCCTGAACGTAATCTTTGAGAGCGGCACCCTCTGTGCAGAACAATTTATGGTAATGCAAACTGTTATTTGGTTAACTAAATCATGGTTGACAGTAATATCCCCTGGCTCCGTGTGCTTCAGTTAGAGTTCAGGTTCCGCTGACGTGTGGGAAGGAGATTAAAAGTGAATGTAAATTGCATCCCCCACATACAGTATATGCTCAAGTGAGACCGCTGAGAATAACAAAACAGCTAGGCTCGAGTTCCCGGCCCTGTACTGTCGCACCCTGAATTTCGGAGGCCAAACCGTGACAAAAAGTTAGTATCCGGTTACAAAATGAGCCTCACTCGTGTATAAGGATCAGCCGTTACCCTCATAATCAGATGCGGGGAAATTACGGAGTGGAACAAGGCTTTTGATGAAGATTTATTTCCAATTACTAGTTGAACAACAAACTTTTAAAACCTAAACATTTTAATGATAACTACTCCGTTCCCTTGATTCTCTGGCGAGTATTGTTTCAGCAGTAGCATCCCCAGACTGCGATAATGGCGTAAATTTCTGTACACAATGGATCAGCAACTTGTGCTACATAAAGAATAAAATAATTGTCTTACAATGATGTACTTTTTTTTTGGAGGCTTTTGATGGGGGAAGGGAGACGATACAAGATATGCAAAGGTGAACCATGGAGATGAGGTTCTTTGTATAATTTTACTCTCTTGTTGAGCGATGCGAGCGCGATGCACATCAGTGGAAACGCTTTATTACTCAATCGAAATGGAATGATTAAATATATACGTACCTCGGTTGACACTGTGAATCTTTGACTCAACGGCACCAGTACCTGTCGGAAAAAAATACTCAGTTAAAGCACACCACAGCCTCTTTGTTAATGAAGAGCAAAAGGATGCACTATAATGAATGCTTGATACCAAAGAAAGGAAAGTTTGTAGATAGTAGTTTGCCCAAGTGTGAGGGTCGTATTTAGAGGCATTGCACCACTAACTGGTTTACAGGCTCTCGCCTTTCTTACCACCAACTGCTTTACAGGCTCTCCCTTTGCTTGGTTGGTCGTGGGTATGGTGCTGTTTTACATTGATCACGTTCGAGAGACTGAGATCTTTTTTGAAACAGCATCGGAGAGAATTTACAGTTATTTACATAGGAATTATACGACGATCAGAATCTCATTTCAGTTCAAATCACCAAAGAGGTAGTTCACGTGAAATACCTGAGCTTTCGACTGGGAACAATTCTACGTTAATTCATATTAGGAATCGATGGCAGATAAATATTTACATACCCGGGTGGACAATTTTCTTCATCAGTTTCATCATCCCTAACCAACTCACTTCTACGACACCAATATCTGCAGGAGGAAAAATAAATAGTTGATAGATACCCTGAAATCGTGCGGAGACCGAAAAAGCTGTAATAAAGTGAATAAAATCCAAATTTTGAAACGTTGTTGATGGTATTTTTCTTAAAGAGAAGGATAATCCGAAGCATTTTTTAGCAATTGCTTAATACGTCGGTACAAACTCATGATCACTTAATACAAAAATTTTTTTTGTCCGTGTACATGACAAAAAGGCGGCTCTACAATGAATACTTAATGGTGAAGTTGAAAAATACTTTCAAAAGTGTAAAGTGTGGGAATAATTTCATGTTAACTGATACAACGAATCAAGAAAAGACGATTATTTAACATACCCTGGAGGACAATTTTCTGGTTGCGTTTTTTCATCCCTAACCGGCTCACTTCTTCGGCACTCTAAATCGCTACAGGGCGGAAAATACACAGTTTTAAGATGTACAGGAATCTTGTAAAAGGAGACAGTGGGAGAATATTTACATATGGCAGTAATCAAGGCTTGCTTTTATTTGTAACTTTTATTTGAAAGTACAAACGAGATACTTCACGAGAGAAAACAAAAATTTTGCTTCGGAATAACTAGGAATTTACAGATACTTACCCTGGTGGGCAATCTTTTTGTTGAGTATCTTCATTCCTTGGTATCATACTTCTTCGACACCAATAGCTGCAAGGAGGGAAATAAAGAATGAATGACGCAAAGGAGTCGTGTGAATGAACATCAAGAAAGCTGTACCGTTCTGATTAAGTTTGAAGCGTTCGTTATTTTGCTCTGAGGAAAGAGGCTAAGGAAAAAGAGGAATACGGATTGAAATATGTTGTGGATCTATCATAAGGATGTTGAACTCACGTCCTTTATTTTCGACTTCCTAACCCGACGGCGACAATTCAAGTGAACATTTCACCAGAATTCGACGCAATGGTCACTGATCATAAGCAGTAAAGTTATACACAGATTGTATTTGCCTATGTGGGAGGGTTTTTTTCAGAAGCATTGTGCCATAGACTGGTTTCCAGGCCCTCCCTTTTCTTGGTTAGTCGTGGGTGTGGTGCTATTTTTGCACCCTGTGCAAGAAGGTGAGATCTTTTATTTAACGGCATCGGCGAGAGTTTACAGATATTTACGTAGGAATTACACGGAGATCAGTATCTTGTTTCAGTTCATACTACTAAAGAAGTAGTTCACGAAAAATACCTAAGCTATCGGCTAGGAATAATTTCACGTTAATTAATATTAGGAATCGATCGCAGATAAATATTTACACACCCCGGTGGACAATTTTCTTCATGAGTTTCTTCATCCCTAACCAACTCACTTCTGCGACACCAATATCTGCAGGACGAAAAATAAACAGTCAATCGATACCCTGAAATCGTGTGGAGACCGATAGAGCTGCAATAAGAAGTGAGTAAGATCCTATTTTGAAACGTTGTTAATAGTATCGTCTCTCTAAAGAGAGCGCATGAAGCATCTTTTTAGCAACTGCTTAATACTTCGGTAAATACTCGTGATCATTTAGTACCAAAGTAATATTTTTGTTCATGACCATGACAAGAAGACGGCGCTACGAATAATTCTTAATACTTAACGATGAAATGTTTCAAAAGTGTTTCGCTAGGAATAATTTCACGTTGACTGATACAAGGAATTAATGCAAGATAACTATTTAACATACCCTGGTGGACAATTCTCTTCTTTGGTTCCTTCATCCTCGACTCTAGACAGACATTTGATCAAGCGAATGGAGACAAAAAAATGCTGCACTTTAATGATTAAGGCTGAATCGTTGTTAGGGTTATTTTGCTCCAATAAAAGAGATTTCTGTGTAGTTTTAGCCCTCCCTTGAACTCACGTTCGTCATTTTCCGCCTTATCCCAATGCTGACCACTGGGATGAAGCTTTTGACCAGAAGGATTCGACCTTATGGTCTCTGATTATATGAGCGAGCGAGGGATAAAAAATTGAACGACAAAACTAGCCGTGCATATTTGCATCTTTCTTTATGGGGACCTGAGATGAGGAAAGCGTGTGCAGCATGTTAATTTTTTAACTGCATGGGAGAACTTTAAAACTTTTTTTTTTTAAGTAAGACTCATACATTGATCACTTTTTGCTTGAAGTCGAACCTCTGACGAGGTACCAGATCTCCATCTGGGGTGACGAAAGCATGCGCAGGAAAGATTTTTGTTTTGTTTTGTTTTGTTTTTTTTCCTTTGAAAACTAAAGTTTATTAACACACGTGAAATACTATAATTTTGTGTTTCCAATTTGCTGAGATAGAACTAATGCACAGGATTATTGACCTACCCAAGAGGAGACGTCTCAACGGCGTCAGACGCAAGGTTCCTCGAGCACAAGAGATCTCCAGAGTTACACAAGGAAGATCGTTTATCTACTGGTTTAGCGACCACTTGGGCAACAGAGGACAAACCCAGTACGAGGGCCATTACGGACATGATTTTCAGCGACATACCTTCGAGGGAAAGCATCATGGTTTATTAGTAATCCAAAAAAATTGAATAAAGGCATGATCAGCAACTGAAGAAGGTCGTGATTGTCAAACAAATTCTCCCTGTCAGCACCTTAGGAAATGTTTGGAGAAGCGTCAGAAGAATATGGTAGGGTGTCAAAGGTGAAATCGGCTCAAGCAGACAAACTATCATGGCAACAGTTGGAGGCCGCTTAACCTCAATTTATTTCACACCGTCACACATCTTTTAATTTGCTGCAATTTTCGTCGGTCAGTTTCGCTTGATTTAAGTGATCTTAGGGAAATATTCTATAATTAATTCAATTTGTAATCTTTGATTCCCAAAATCCATTTCGTGCTGGTATTAGGTGACGTGTGTCCTCAGCGAAGAGAGTTATTGGATGCCTTTCAAAATTTCGAGAAAACGTGTTTAGGTTCATGCTCGCAGATCCATTCACGAATTCACCCTTCCCCTTTATCAGAAACAAATTCCAAACCGCTTGTACACGAATTGGTTTGTATACAATCAAAACGAATTAGTTTTATTCAATCAAATAATTAAAAAAATACTTAAAGTTCATACGGCAACCAGGTGGACAATCAGACATAGTTTGAAGCTACACTGGTTTGCAGATTTAATGAATGTAACCGAAGAAGTTACAATTCATAGACCCAACGTTTCGACACTCCTGTCTAGTGCCTTCATCAGGGGTGATCTAAACGCTGCAACAAGAGGTCCTTTTATATGATCACTAATTAGCGGCCTTTTTTTCTGACGAGGTGTAAATAGGCGTCAGGAAGCAGACCGCCATCGTCACGATTTAAAGTTTAAATTTAAAATACTTCTGGAAAGATATTTTCCAGCTGGTACATAACGTAGCAATTCGTCTTGGCCAAGGGAGATACTTCTCAGAGTTTTAATCCAAACTCGAATGAATTTGCTAATGGAACTTGATGCGCGATACTCAAAGAGTTTTCTTCGCAAAGGTGTCTGAATGGTTTCCTGGCCGAGACAAAACTCTGCATCATAGAAGCCACGAACCCTTTTTTCACAGGTGTTTGACTATACCTCATCGAAAAAAAAAACCGGTCTACTGACTGATGATCAAAGTTCACCCACCTTTCGTTTTTATGGGTTGTCTCGATATAGCGAGTTGATGAGAGCTTGTGGAACGGTTGATTTCGTTCTCATAAATTACACCCCTCCAGCCACAAAGCAAATACAATTGAAAAACTCTTTGCCTCTATAGAACAGCACTGACGTAAAGAAGGGAAGTCAACCGTGCCGATTAGCTACTTGACACTTTCCGTTATCTGTGCCAGGTTACCTGATGGGTTTTAAGGTCGGTTAATTTCTCAATAGTCGCTCATATGTATGAAGAATCGCCACTTGAATCAAGCTGAGATCGACCGATGAAAAGTAGAACAAACTAAGACAGCAACGGTATCAATGCAAATGGCTGGCGTCACGCTTCTTCGAGCCCTAAAGGGTTGCTTATTTGTTTGACCACGCAATGACTTAAGTTATAGTTTGTCCTTAAGTAATGATAGGACAGATGACAAACGACTTTGCAGTATTAGCGATCCATATGAAATATTTTACGGAAAAAAATCGTCGAGCAAAAAACGGAAAAGAAAAATTGAAGACAAGTTTCAGCATTTTCCAGTTTCATTGACATCCAAGAATGTATGAATTATTCGCAGACGTAATGTAAAAACAAAACAATGTTTAGCCTTCAAGTCACGAAAACTACTTAGAATATACACAAATAATTACGTACAACTTTTATAGCCTGATGTTGTGTTCAAGTTCGAAGTGCTTCTGCAAACATCTTATGCGTGCAACATGCTCGACATTCTTATTGGAGCCAATATTGTTATATGTAAGCCCTAAATTGTTATTGGAATACTAAAGAACCGTGTACTTGAGAGCAAGCGTTTACGCAGAAGAACATTGTGAAGTGAAAGTCGAGCCCAGACCTCTAGACCTGTTGTCCACCACATCAGTACCTGTCTCCCTCTACCCGCTCGAATATTCAGTAATTGTATGGTTGTTATTGTTATGTTTATGTAAGTAATGCTGCTTGGCACGCAATCAGTGAACGACTTTACGAATTGACCTATGTAACAAATCGTTATTTGACGATGCTTAATAATATATCGCCAGCGAAGAGAGTTGACTGCTTCGTGCTCCAAAGACACAAGGAACAACGGAAAATTTCAAAAGTCGATTCTTCACATATGTGCATAACCGCGGGCAAAAAGACATAGAAATGATATCAAGTTGCTTCCAAAAATCTTTTGTTTGAATTTTGTCAAACAAAAATGTCAAATCCGCCCTTTAATGTGTGGGCGTGAGTATCTTGCGATTATTCTAATTTGTAAACCAGCTTGTAACAGCGAAATGGCAAAGGAAGCCAATTCCCATTTTCTCTTTTTATAATATGCCAAAACTTTAAAAAAATTTTCTCACATCCGCTTAATAAACGGAAAAGTATATATTTCGTAAAATTTTTGTTTAAATTTCGCTTAGTTTAGTTTATCCGGTTTCCCACTAGCCTATGTTTACAACCCAATTGACTTTCTTAGTCGGGTTTTCGCCGATAGATTGGGTTTGTACTGTGAAGGGAACCCGACAGTATAGCAAAAGTAGCCATCCACTGGACACCAGAGGGGAAGAGAAAGAGAGGCCGACCTAAAACAACTTTGCAGCGGACGCCGGAAGAAGACTTGAAGAATATACATGAGACGTGGGGGCAATCCAGAAGCGGGTCTGGGATAGGTAAGAAGAGAGAGATCTCGTCACTGACGCTATGAGTGACGGGCAGTAACAAGAAAGATGAATTACTTTTCTTAAGGTCAACTGTTAAATGGACTAATTTCAAAACTTCAGCGAGAAAATTCTCGCAAAATGCTACAAACATTTAAAGTTTACTTTTACTGAGCTGACTCTCGATTAGCAAAACAACCTTAAGTTAGAAAATAAAAAAACTGCACAAAAAGTCCAACAACACAAAAACTCAAACAGGTGCAATTGCTTGAAAGAGCAACTAGAAATGACAAACGCTTTGTGCCTGGAAGGCTTTTGAGAATAAATTTTTTTTCAAAGAAATGTAGATGTATACATAAGGAACCCCTCACTTACGATTATCATAATACAAATCCATATAACAAATTATTTATATTAAAGATGCTAAACGATATCACATATTGGCTGCTTTCTGCTCTTATGGGCACCTAATAAAATAAAAGAAATGGTGCCATGGGCAATTCATACCCACGCAAGAAACATGATCTATACCCGCAAGCAATAGATATGGAGGAGTTATCAGCCCCCCATACTGTTTTAGATATTTGTTAAACAAAAGGTTCCTATGATCAACACGATAATGTTTGTAAGTGGGTTGCTTTCGATAACGCTTGTTTTCAACGCATATGATAAACCAGCAAAAAAGGCGTAACACCAAGGCAGCCAATTTGTATTTTAAAATCTTTCAAGCTTTTCAATCTTATCGCTCAAAGATCTAGTAATTTTGTTACTAATCACTGAAGTGATTTTTTGTTTTAACCCTTCACAATGGTAATATGAAGTCATCGAAAAGTTACGTACCAGGAGCTCATTACTTGGGCTCCTGCATGTACCTTTTTCTGCTCATTTTCATTTTAAAATATTCATCTAGATCTTTCCTTATAATAACTGTATTTACTTTAATATTTCAAAAAACTTGAGGTGTTTTAAATTCTATATTAATAGATACTGCTGGATGCATTTTATGCTCAAAATTTGGCAAATCCATGTAACAAATCGTTTTTAGTAGTGATGTTTGACATGATGCAATACAATTGAATAACCGGTTTTTGCTCGAACATGCGTTTCATCGATTAAAAGAAAATGAGCCATCATCCAGGGATACAATTTGGCACACCAGAAAAATGCATTGCCGCGAGCATAGCCAAAAGCGTCATCGAGTTGGCGTTCCATTTTTTTTAGAATCAGCAATGATGACATGAAGTCATCGAAACGGTGGTTGTGTTGCTTTCGTTCCGGCTCGAGTGAGCGTTTCTCCTTTTTCTTAAAGTAATAAGGCAGTCCTTGATGTGCCTTCAGATCACGTGTTTACAATTCCATCTTTAAAAATCGTATACGCCGATGCAACAGAATATAATGGAGGACTGGTGATGGACCTGTTCCGGCTCCTAAATTCATGTAGTGAAACTAAACGAATAGCCCTATTATCAGGATACAATTGCAACTTAAAGGCATACTCATACCCTGAGCCACAGACGAACAAGCATCATTAAGATAACTTTTGATTCTTTATCGAGTGTAATAACTTTTCAAAACAAAGGGCTCTTCTGATCGACGCGTTAGCAAATTTACGTGTTGCTTGTGATGACATATGTCTATTGTTCGTGTAAATGTACCAGCTTGTAACAGCCAATGCCAAAAGCCTATTTGCTTTTTAAGATGGAACGTTTCACATATATACAAGTCAATTCTCAAAAGCACTGGAAAACTGAACGACGTGCGAAACGCTTTCGAGACAAATTCACCGGACAAACACTTATCTGCACGAAAATTCTTATGTTAAAGATACCATGTTTACTATTACGCTGTTGGCTTCAGAATAGCATAAAGCTCAGAATCACGCACACAAAATTATCATACCAAAAACTTGAGGAACAACCTGGAAAACTTCTCCTCAAAAGTATTAGCTTCAGAGCGCAATGTCGGTACCACTTCCCGGTCTTGATGCATCAAAGGTGAATGAATTTACCGCTAAATGTTGTATATCTTGTTCTTTTTAAAAGGTAACCAGAAGCCAATAGCTGATGTTAGGAGATGTCATATGACCCATTGTAAACTAGGCTTAGGACCCTAAGGTGAAACGCTGAAGTGGGCATGAGATTTTAACCCATTGTTTCGCTCTCTTCACTTGAAAAACCCAGAAATATATGATACTCATCCACTGTCGTTCTGATAACCGCATCAATTTTCCTTTTTAAGGTTAATTTGTAAGGTGTTTGATTAATCAGTAAAGGTTAATCAGTTTTCGGAATAACACGTGCAATGACGTCGTAAATTTAGCCTTAAACGATTTCCAAAAATTTGAACAAAACTTTTTTTTCACTTTTTTAAACTAAATTAAATTGAGTTTATAGTTGAAAACGTGTTAAAAAAAAACCTAACCTTACACGTATATTTCCGGAACATCTGGCCTGTCTCATATTCGGATGAAAACAATTGTAAACCGTAGTAACGGGCCTTGTTTTGTTGTAACTGCAGTAGAATCCCGCCAACTCGAACTCCTACAGCAAACGAAAAATGGTTCGAGTTGGAGGGGGTTCGAACTCCCGAGGTACCCGAAAAACGATTCAATTTGTTTTCCGAGTCCGAAATAGCGGGGTTCTGGTTGATATATTTTTTTAATGTGTTGTTAGAAGCGTGGTAAGTTAAGGTCTATGACAAATTAATATTTCTAATCTTGTTTTGATGGTGTTAAATGATATACGGTGATATAAGAGATTGGCTGGGTTCTGCTCCAAAATTCAAGAAATCGATAAAAAAAAATAATTTCCTAGGTGCCAAGGATAGTTTACAGTATATAGGTATATACATAGCCGCGAGCGAAAGACAAGAATAGATTTTTCACGTTTTTTCCGCAGGTTTAGGGTAAATATTTGGCATTACACTGTTTCTTTACATTGCTCTTTTACTTGCAGGACGTTTGATAGGCTCATTAACCAGTATAGCGTAAGTATTGATACTAAAAGCACAGTTTTGCTTTTATCTCCTACGGAATTCTTTCAGGGGCAATTGGCAGCACTTTGTCGTGCTGCCAATTATCGGTTCGCCGGTGTGACAACCCATGCGAGATGTTGGGAGAACACGTGAATAATTTCTTGATCACTTGCCTCCGGCTCGTGTTTAACAAACTTTTCGATTCTTGTTTCAATATAGCAAGTGGGTTATTACGCTGGTAACCGATAAAAAGTGAAAACTATTGCTTTTATAGTGGTCCAGTTATTTACATGCACGAGGTCTGACCTAGGCTACCTCTATAAGAGGGTTGATTTAATTCAAGAAATGTCCTTTCCATTGTTAGCTTTCCACCCTCCTGACACTGTTAAAAAAAATTTATGTTCAAATCAAAGGTTCAGCTAAATTTAGGATTGTTAAAGACGCAGTTTTGTTAAACACCGGTTTAACTTTGTTTAAATAATCAGACCACAAGTATATTTCAATTTTCCATTGTTTCTCAGATGCAATAAACGATTGATTTTTGACCAATCAGCGCAAATAACAAAATGGAATCCGAGTAGACTTCCTAACAAACTGTATTTTTAAGCACGAGTGGTCAGAATGGAAATTTTGATCACCTTTTGAATTTCTGTGGTGATTTTAGTGCGGAAAGGCGTCATAAGCACTTGAAAGGTGGTAGAAGTTTTTGGCTACTAAAGATATTGATTCTCCTCGACGCGCCATGAGATCACGTTTTTACAAATCCATGCCACAAATTGCTTCTTAATGAGATGCTGTATTGGATACCTTGATGCAATTGACTAACTCGTTACTGATTTGAAAAAATAGTCAAGAAATGAAAGAAATAATAAGTAACTCTCTTAAGATTCTAAGAGTGTGTGCTACTCAAAATGTTGTTCGAGCCGATGGACACTTCCAGCTGTACAGGGCAGATTGACTCGGTGAAAATATTTTGAATCACAGTTCAGAGATCACGAATTACAATAGCATGCAGATGCGATGATGAAAAAAGGTATTGCACGTAGTAAAGGTAAGAAAAATTCTAGAAAGTAATTGTAGACTTGTTGCTGGTAGAAGCGGAAAATAGGGATTCATATAGTAACAGTATTCATGGTATTGAACAACAACAGTTTCCAACCGAAATTCAATAATCAAATACAACAACGGCTAGTAAAAATGAATGTCGTGCTTAAACGCAGAAAGAAAGGTTTTCTAGAAAGGCTTAATAGATACAACATCAAGTCATAGAAACAGAATCTAAAAGTACTTTGCAAATTCAAATATGAAAACAGTTATTCGGTAAAAATCAGACGATCATGATCAAATTACGGCTTGTCATCAGCAAGGCTTTAGCGCTGAAAACTAATCAAATATCACACCGGATGTATACAATACCTTATAAAGGTGAAAAATGAGAGACAGAGAAAAAAAATCAAACTTACTCTGGTAGTGAATCTCACGAAGGATAGAAGTAAATACCAAGAAAGGTTTTCACAAGGTAGCTTGTAATAGATCTTTGGACCGCAACGATCGCGGAAAAAGTGAGAATTTCAGTCGTTAAGGGTCACTTAAATAGTAAAAGTCACTTGAAAATACTAAGGGTGTTGCCCAAAACGAATAATCTCGAAAGATTCATTTCCAAACCGCGAATTTAGCTGTGCGTAGGCATGATAATGCAAATTCTTAACGAAAATGTCCTACAGTTCTAAATTTTTGCGCCATACTCGAAGAATGGAGAAAAACAAAGAGCCTTCAAAATTAATACATATGAATGAGTAAAATATTTGTTTGCCTTACTGGTTTGAAGTTATGACACTTAACTGTTGATGTTTTGGTGAGATGAGATTCAAGAAATTTTATTTTTTATTGCTTAGTTCAACCAATATAAATAACGCTCTGTTACAAGACATTGACATCAACACTCCCACGAAACTTATAATCTCAGTGAGACGAAAATCCCAAGAATGCAGATTGTTTCATTTTTTAAAGGGAATACGATCAAACTGCGAAAATTGTCGAAATGAGTGAAGTGTATTGGCCCTTGGAAATAAATGATAACGTGTGGTTTTACGTGATATGTGGAGGACATGCTTAGCGTCCCAGTCGCTACTTAGTTATAATCAAGAGGTCTTGATAGAAACAGATATGTCACAAATTTAAGAAATGAAAGACACTTTTTAAAAACATTTTTCGACAGTTCTTCTGTCATCCTCAGTTCTGAATAATACAAAGTACAAAGTTGAATTTAAAGTGTGTAAAAAAATGCTGATTGAACAAAACAAACAACAGTAACAGAGCAAAGTTGGAGATTAGGAGTAGGTTTCTCCCATTGAATGTGGATAGCTTCTTTGATTATAAGTTAAAAAGTTGAGGAAGCGTGATCTAGGATGTTAAAACACTCATCAGAACAAAGAGTGCGACATTGTAGAGAATTGTGTGGATGTTTGAAAATGTGGAAGGTCCTATCACTGATCAAGTGCTTACGTACGCGTGTGGATAAATGTCGAGAGGTTTCGCCAACATAGCCAACATATCCCTCGTGGGTTCCGTAAGTGTGTGGTTGACAAGTTTTTATGTGCGGGCTTTCATGCCTGTTAATTTAAATTCAACTTTGTATTTTGTATTATTCAGAACTGAAGATGACAGAAGAACTGTCGAAACAGGTTTTTAAAAAGTGTCGTTAATTTTCTTAAATTAATTTTAATCGGTTTAAAGGAGCATGGGAATTTCTCGAGGTGACAGCATCAGGAAAACTCGGCTGTTGTCTTTTTGGGAGATTTAGAGGAAAGATGTTTCGTTGAAATGTAAAACTTTGTTCGCGATGCTGACTTATATCTATCACGCGACAATTAACAATATAATCAGAATAACTTTTCAATAAGGCATTTATCTAATAACTATATCCTTATGGTTGTAGTGGAAATAAATGATAACGTGGAGTTTTAAGTGATATGCAGAGAGCTTAAAAGTACGGATAATCGAGAGTCCGGATAATCAAAAATATGAATATAAATGCTTGTAGATAATGGGACCAGAGAAGCAAGTACAGATAAGCGAAAAATCCGGATAATCAAGGTCCAGATAATCGAGGTTTGACTGTACTACACTTCAGTTTCAAGTGTATTCGCCAAAATAAATAATGGCACCTTTTACGATTTAGCTTTATGCGCCGAATATTTCTTTTAGCGTGAAAATCTATAAAGAGTCCGAACGAATGAAATTGTCACGAGGCGGTTTAATCCGACAGTTGGTAGAACTTACATCAACTTTGAGGCACATTAGTTTTCTGTAACTCAAGTACTTTAAAAACCGCCGTATTGAACAATATGCATGTATTTGATTTAAGCTCAAAACGAGGGTGTAAATCTACGACTTACAAATGATAACCCGAATGGTTTAGGGCTGTAAATACAGCAAGATCTTCCATAAACTGAACAATTTTTGAGCGAGTAAATTGTAGTTAAAATAGAGGTGATGCAAATTAAAGAGATATGCTTCATTGAAACATTTTCATTTGCGTAATGATAAAGGTGATTTAAAAGGCTTCCAAACATTATTTTTACACGTATCTGTCACAATCTGACACCTGTCGATTAGAGAGCGCGTAAATTAACAAATAGATTCAAGTTGCCGTGCGTCTGTTCAGTAATAGATCACAGATGACGTCAAAATGTGGTAAGAACAAAAAAGTGGCACACGAGGCGCAGCTGACGGTGTCACTGATGTTCTTACCACATTTTGACATCCACTGTGATCTGTTACTGAACAGACGCATGGCAACTTGGAATCTATTTGTTTTATATAACAAAGAATTAAAAAAAAGTTTTAATGATGACGTCATCTATACGTCTGTCCTCAATTAGATCATAAGTGAGAACCAATCAGAATGCGTGCATAACTGAGCTTATTATATAAATAAAAATGAAAACACATGTACACTATTGAAAAACGACGAAACTAGTTTGGCAAGGACTGTTGCCACAATTTTTTCTTCAAAAACAGTCAATGATCTTACGGAAAGTATTATTCACTCTCATCGACAATTAATTAATGTACGAAGATTTACCTCTGTTCATTGAGTAAACGGCAAGGAAAGCAATTGTAAGTAAATTCAAATTTTTTTGGAAGTTATTAAAGTTTGCTCGTTTGTTTACTGCAATGGCGTGTGTAAATCTAGTCTTTCTTCCACAAAAACTAAATTCGAATGATACACTCCAACGAGACACAACGGAATTTAATGCGGCCTTTTTTCATTGAGTTCCTCCAGTTTCTGTTGTGCAATTTACGGTACAAATGTCTAAATTGAACGGACTTGGAAAGACTCACCGAGGGCGTACATTTGTTGTTGAACTGAAATTAAAACTTCGCTCGCCCTTTCACTATGAACAAATTGTTTGAGAAAATTCAGATATTAAATGCATGAAAGTTCCATCGTTTTTGTTCAACTGTAACCAACTACCTCACGTTTGAACTTTTTAAGTACTTTTTGTGAACGATAAAAATTAATTGCGGACGGTTCTTAGGCCGCTTGTCAACCAACGTAATGACACTGTTGCTTATACAAAAAGGTCATTCTGAAACCAATATTTTTCCGTCCACCAAAGTGATTTGAGAGAGAGAAAAGAGAGGATTAATAAGTTATTAATTTATCGGTTTGAGGTAGTGACCGACGTTTTTGCTTAAAAATACTGCCCAGCTGGAAAAACGAGATATGTTTATGAAAAATGGCACCGAATTTAGGGATGTACTCGGCGACTCACGAAAGCTTTATCGTGGCCCGTGGGCAGAGATAGGAAAATACTGACCGGTTAAAGAGCCAATCAGATTGCAGGATTGGTTACCGTGCCCTCTAAATGCCCTCCCTTTTCGACTGATCTGCCTTCAAAAAAGCTTAACAGATGAACAAGCCTAAAGTAAAAAGGAAATTTACTCACCGTGCCGTGTTTTCGAGATGCAGTGAAGCTTTGAAGCTTTCGCCACCAAACAGAGAAAAACACTGTTCTTTTACACTGTTGTCTCGTCTTCAAACCTCAAGCTTGCAGACAAGACAACATCGTAAATGACCAGAGTTTAAGTTCATGATTTTTTTAGTTAAGAAGTTAGGAATCATTATAAACAAATAAAGAAGCCTCCACAGTGCTCTGTTCTTTTGTAAAGCGCGAAAGAAGCAGCTAAAGCATGAAAAATAGGCTAGGGGAAACACGAGACATGCTTCCCTACTTCTTGAGTGGTGTAAGCTAGAATGAACAAATTGGAATTCTTGTTGATATAGTTCAAATGATTTGATTGGTTGAATAAGAATGACCTTGTCAAAATGTTTAAACATCAAAGCTCACAAACCATCAGAGTCTACAAACTGAAAGAGTTCAGCGGGTTATAATCCATCACCCGTGCTTGTTGTTTTTCAGTTTAAAAACAGGATCTGAAAGCGAAATGTGTATTGAAATCCGGTCGAATTGCGACCCATGAAAACCTGCTCGTTGTCAGAATGACAAATGAAGAAAGTGTTTCAGAAGCCTTGTAGCTGGTACTTAAAAGACTGTTGCGTTGGCTTTTTCTTCTGTGAATAAACGAGAGTCGAATTGATAGAAAGATGGGGATTGCTCGAGGTGACAGCGTCAGGCAAACTCAACTGCAGTCTCTTTGGGAGTTTTAGAGAAAAGATGACTTCTTTGAAATGTAAAATTTATGTCTAACCCGTTACAATCAACACATGGTTGTGCGTATTATTTAGCTGCATAAATAATGATTTTCCAGAGAGAATAACGGACAAGCAAGTAAGTCATAATAATGAACTGAATCGAATGGCACAAGACAAATCCAAGTAAGAAAACAATAACATGGTAAAATCAGACAACCGTGATCAAATTAGCAACTATTTAGCGCTCAAACTCATCAGGTGGCAACTATACCCAGATCGGCATAAAGAAGGTGGAAGATAAAAAAAAGACGAATCAAACTTACTTCGGCGGTGAAACGCACAATGCATAGCGGTATAAACCCAGAGAGGTCTTCAAAAGGTAGCTTGTAGCCTACCGAAACGATAGCGGAACAACTAGCACAGCTAAGAAATTGCGGTCGCAATGACAATGTTATCTCTTTTACAAGTTTCACGCTTGCAGACGAGATTACACTGTAAATGAGCGGAGTTCAAGTTCGGACAGACAAACATGTTCAACACCTTATACTCAATAAATAAAGAAGCCTCCACTTTGTTCTGTCCTATTGTAAAGCAAGAAGAAAGTGGCTTGAACACGGGAAAAGATTAGGGAAATTACAAGACGTGGTGAAATGTTTTTCCTACTTTGTGAGTAGCATAAGCCAATCAGAATCCTTGTTAGAATAGTGCAAATAATTTGGTTGGTTGGAAAAGACTGATGTTGTCAAAATGTCAAACCATTCAAGTTCACAAAATGAAATAGTGTAGTGAGGTTCGAAACTTTTTTGAAGTTTTTCAGTCTACAAACA
Organism: Pocillopora verrucosa; assembly: GCF_036669915.1. NCBI lineage: Eukaryota > Metazoa > Cnidaria > Anthozoa > Scleractinia > Pocilloporidae > Pocillopora > Pocillopora verrucosa. Next base: position 7,810,460 of record NC_089315.1, on the reverse strand, counting down.
AAAACTGAAAGTGAAATGTTCTGTGAAATCTAGTCGCATGGCGGCTCATGAAAACCTGCTCGTTTTTAAAACGACCGGATGTGCTATACTCCAACTACCACACAAGACTTTTCACCAAAAATGAAAACTATGTCTTAAGACACATCCTTCACGAGGCAAAAATATTGCATGACTTCCTGAAGCATGCTCCGGAATAGCTCACACCTGCTTGTTCAGTGAATAGATAAATAAATTAAGACATATTTTTGAAAGAACTCAGAGTAAAAGTTCCGTAAATTACAATCCCGAATTTGCGAATTTTCGAAGGCTTGCTGCCTCCGAAAGAGTATATAGAAACTTGATATCAAAATTGATCAGAAAACTGCTCAGGACAATGTGCAACACAATTCTACAGAAGCATTTGAATGACGTTTCCCACCTCTTTAAAAGATTTCGTTTATTTGCCCTTTTTCAAGGGAAAATCTCGCAACTAAAGGTAAAAATTTGTCTTGCCATAGAGGACAAAATCGCGATAGAATTTGAGAAATGGGGCTCCTTAGTCCAATTTAACTGTGTAGAATGGTGTTAAATGGTTTTACCAGACTAAATAACGTCTGAATACCTTAATTAGAGACTAAACAACGCTTACAACTGTTTACTTATTCAGAAATGTGACGTAACTCTTTTATCAGTAGATTATCCTGCAGGGAACTGATGAAACCACTGGCTGCTCAAGCTAGTGATATGAGCTTGAATAAATAGGCTACTTATTATCGACATTATTACGGAACTTACAAATCGATTGTGCGGCAAATGCGCTTTGAAGCTGAACACGTGTCTACGTATCTTTCCATGTGCAGTTAGATTTTAATTGGCTTTCATCTAAACAAAAAAAAAGTTCAGTCTGGGCGCTCGATCAAGTGTAGTTCTCTGAATGTTTTCTGAATCATGCTAATAGTGAGGCTAAAAGAAAAATGTCGTGTCGTGAGCGTCAGCCGCCTGCAAATAAACAGGCGTTATTTTGGAATCAGCTTTAAAGTGTTCTCGGCCATGATCTTTGTGTTCAGAAAACTTCAACTGTAGTCAGATAAAACAACGATTCCCCATGATTCATGTTGTTACTGAACAACAAAGCACACTATTGTATTGATAGGTTACCCACACAACTTATGTTGTGTAAAGCGCAAATCTTCAAAATCCCTTTCGTCATGAATTTCTCGCAACTATATTTGTTTATCATCTTTCACTTTTCCATTAGCTCCCGTGACCACCTGTTTGCAAATCTTGAAGTCGACATGATTGTAATTATAATAACACCACCACGTGAAAAGGGAACGTGATAGTTGATTTCCCATTTTTTAATTTCAACATGGCACTACTGATACGATGTGCTGAAATATCTCTTGCACAAAAATACAGACCATCGGGTAACACGTAGAGGACAGTTTAAGTCTACATCACACCCACAACTCAGTCTGTAATATCCTCCCTTTTAGATTGGATCTCAGGCTTGAAAGTAATATGTGTCGAAAACAAGTAGAGTAAGGGGCACGAAGGAAGGGGTTGACACCGAAAAAGTCATGAGACATTCTAAAGATCAGTAAAGCATTAATAGGGTAAATGGGTTGGGAAACGGTATATAGACTTCAGTATTAATCTAAAGATTTAGATATTGCCCTAACATTTTTTCCTTAGGATATCAAGTTTCGTAATGTTTAGAGGATGAACTTTTTCCGAAGGTGTCCAATAGAATTTGCATCCCTGGGGAATTGACGCACTCTGAACCCGAAATTTGTTGTTATCAGATGAGAGGGGGTTGAGATTCGAAAATTTTCACATGGAAATGTGACAGTGGGTTTAGGAATTTGAGGAAGAGCGGAATGGAAAATGATAAAATAACCGTCATTTTAAAAAGCAGGTGGCAAGAGTTACACAGACTCTTTCGTGGTTTTGCGGTCGAAGCGAAGTTTCGTTTTAATAAGCGCGACTCTAAGCTTATCTCCATTTCTAGTGTTATATCTGAATTCTTAAGCAACATACGATTTTAAATTGACAGAGAAGGTAATCTATTGGTTGAGTGAAAAGGCCTCTAACTTCTACCCGAATCGGAATAAACTTTTAAAGACTATCAAGATGACGGAATTGGGGAGTGTTTTGTCAGGCAACGACAACGATTGGTCGGGAAAAAGATCTTGAAACATCCTGTGGTAAAAATCTGGTATCAATTCTCGAAAGAAGGGCAGTTGTCTCCCTAAGAATACGATGAAACTCCCAAAAACTGAGATGGTAAAGTTCGCTTTTTCAGAATTATTAATGCAACTTTGATTTAGGTGATAAGCGGGAGAGACGCTTTAGTTGACGATGACAATGTTGCGTTGATACAGCACCCTTGAAAAAGTCCTATCGACAGCAATCACGACATGTACTTTTGAACCCTAAATTTTCTCTAAGACAATTTTTTTAAAGGTCGTAATAAAGTCTTCATTATTATCCTTAAATTCAATAGTTGATAGCATTGGCATCAAATTTAGGGCATTTTCATTTTTCTTACATTTCTCCAATACAAATCAAGAACTGAAAACGCTGTTGGTAAACGTTTGAAACTCATACACATGAAAAAAAAATCGGTGGTAGGCTAACTCTATCTTGGATTCTAATATACCGTAATTGAACTTGCCTGAATGTAATGAAGAATAGCGCTTTTTGTTGACCCATGCACCTTTAGTAAATCCACCCAAAAATTATGAAAATAATATTATTAGACGTGGAGCGAACTTACCTTATATTTCAACTGTACAAACGTAAAGCTAAGGCAACTCCTGAAACAGATCAGAAACCAACAGAGTTAGCACCACCGGAAAGATCAGAGTCTTCTTTCAAACAGATCGAGTAGGCGCTCGTTTGCTAAATACAAGGCTACAGCAATTGTTCTTGTGTTGAAATTTTCGCATAAAGCGTGGGTCGTGACCATAAATTAATAAGCATTAGCTTTCCCCGTTATAATTTTATCGCCAACAGTAGACTACTTATTGTAATTACAAATGCAGAACTTCGTAGAGAAGAATGAGAACGCGTCCTTAAAACCAGCCGATTCAACGGCAGATAATAGTTTTTCATTTTTTTTCCTTTCAAAAAACAGCGCTGTCCCGCTGAGTTTGTTTACATAACATAATAACTGAATCCACATCTCGTTTCGACTTCCTGTCCGTTAAAGTCTATTAAAGACGTTATCTTTTTAATGCGAACGAAGCACAGTTTTATGCAACCACAATCTTATCAAACTAGTTCTAAATATTTTTAAAAGTCTGAGCCTTTCATTTATCGGGAAAAATCGCTTTTAAAAGATATTTCACGCTGTATATGTTATGGTAAATGTGCCGCCATAAATGACCTGAAAGCATTTTAGACTAATTTCGAAATAATTTTTTTATCATACAGACTGTATTTATTTGAACGTTTTTATTCCTCAAGATGTACGCGTTACAGTACTAAAGACTATTGAAACATTGTTTATGTCATAAATCTTTCTTTTTAATTTCATCACAGGGGTTTGAGCCTCGTACATAGTTTTTCTGTACATGACAAAGCTTTGGGTAACTTTAACACAGTAGTAAGGTATAGTTTTAAGGTTATCACGACGCTACTATCACAAGTCTTAACAGGGAGTGGAATTTGATGAGCACAAAACAGAGTAGTAAAGCTACAAAGATTTTCCATGTTCTCTGCTTGTAAAAGGTTTCAATTAGGGCATTTCTTCTGCCATAACATGATAATCATGTGCGTACTATGAATGCAATACAACCAGAAAGCTTTCCGTCTTTTCTGCTTTGTTGTTAGGTTGAAAGCATCTTCCTTCCCTGGCAAGATAAAGGTGCGATTCAGAAAGTACAACTAAGATTTTTTCTGTATTTTATGCATGGCTGGAAGATTCAAAGAATTTCCCTCCCTTCGAGTTCTAAAATTGCGCTTTCAACAAAGAAGATACAAGCAAAATTATTTTCGTCTTTGTTCTGTTTTATTGGAGCGTTGAAAGTAATGATGAAGATATATGCACCCCCACTTAGTTCCACGATTGTCCTGAAATATAATTAGAGAAAAATATTGGAATTGGTGTAGTCTAGGCGATTTGCGCTAATCACTAGGAACCACAATGACAGGATGTTTTTAGGTTCGAATGGCAAAGTTAAACGCGCATGGCACGTAACTATAGCCCAACCAAGATAGACTCAAGTTCTAAAAAAAAAATAAGAGATAAATCCTACGTTCAGCCTCTATTGTTCTGGTTTGAGATTGGTTTCCAAACTGACTAATCATTTTAGTCATCATCTGTAAAAAAAACGGAAATTCTACATCAATTATCTAATTTTTTTGGGTAAATTCGAAAAATAAAAGATGCTGCGGTCTCTTTTGGTTTCTCTTTTAGCTTTTTTTCTGAGCGAAAGTTTTAAGTCTTTTCCTTCTCTAAGGAAGCCAACTGCAAGTTAAGTCACTTTATAAAACGCGGTGGTTAATCTAAGAGGAATACGCCTAACTTCACCATCTTGAAGGTGCGGAGATTTTAATCGCCGCAAGAAAGGCTTGACTCATATCTGGAGACGTCCCCGAAAAACAAACCTTCTTTTCAACGTACACTTTCTTTCTCTTTTGGCCGACTCATATTAGGCTAAATAGCGTAACACAGTGTTTACTAGGGCTGTCGGTAGTTGCTGCAGTGTTTTAATGTGGTGTCCTAAAAAATCCTGGAATGAACGAGTTCCTCCAGTTGTGTGGTGTCCCTCCCATTCGAAAGTAATATCGTAAAAGATTCGCTGGATCCCAGTTCTGCTCTTGGTTATAGGTAAGACCCAAGTACAACATTCGGATAATGAGCAAGTCAATGATAAAACTTTGTGATTGATTATGAACCATTTAAATCATAAGGTGCAAGAGTGAATGATATCCTTAATCACACCCATCCGTTACTGAGGAAACATCATACAAATTACACAGAGCGCAAGCTATTCCTCAAAGCTTGAGAAATTTTTAACACTCAATAGCTAAAACTACCAACAAGATTTAGGTTACTTCTCAATTTATTTTTATCATTTGATCAGCAAGAGAATATAATCTCTTGTGACTAGCTAAAACAAAAAGAAATCGGCTGTTATTTTGTGAAAAAAAAATTTTAAACTCAACTTTAAAACCTAGACTCTCCTCTTCCCATCAAACAAAATTTTATTAATTTGATTCGAATTTTTTCTGTGATTTGATCAGGAGAACAATTTTATTTACAGATATATCCGTGAATACAATTTCATAAGAGAAGATTTCTGAAAACTACGTTATTCAGTTATTAAATTCGTGTTTCAACCTTCGTCGGAAAGGTTGCAATTTCTTGTGATCATAAGAACCGTTAAGACGATTTCACTGCCTTCCTCTTACACCAGAAGCTACGAGGACAATCGCTCTTCTCGGTGGCTGCATGGATAATGCTTCTCTTCTTTTTACACCAGTATCCAGGGGGACAGGCTGAGTCATCTTCTTGCTCCGTTTGGGCGCACACGAAATCGCGTGGGCAGCTTCGTTTGGACACAAGATCAATCGACCGCTTCTTGCGGCACCAGTATCCCGGCGGACAGGAGTCAATGGAACGAGACTGACTGATCTCATCCCTGCACCAATACCTAGAAAATGTCACAAAACGCTGACTGAGTGTACCGGATCGAAAGGTGGGGAAGGCCCACAAAAAAGGCTTTAACAGACAACCAGCTAAGGTGAAAACAAACTGCTCCACGAAAAATACATCAAAATAAGTTTATTGGATAGAGTAAAATCGTCAAATTTTCTATACTGGAGCATCCTCCCTCGGACTCTCCCGCGCAAAAGATCAAGTGATCATTTGTAGAACACCACGACTGGTGTATTCTTTGTGTTCCTTGCATTAAAAATTTGTACAAGCGGGCCTGGTGTAGTTGAAAAAATTTTCCATGTGTCAAAAAAATAAACTTAAGCATGTTTTAAGACGCCATAGCCTTCACTTATGACATTTTCACAGTTAAGCACGAAATTCATCTAAAGAAAGTTTGTGTAAGACGGAAGAGCACCCCTTCGGTTAACAAAGTTTTCATTGCGCATGTGACTTCACGACTACCATCTATTTATCATAAACTACACAGCTGGGGGACATAATAAATTTATCATGAAGTGGACATATTCTTGACGTAAAGCAAATTTCCAGTAAAGAAGCTTCTAAATAACGATTCAAGATCAGTTTGAATTGCGTAAAGAAAATTGAATGCCCGCGCTAGCATTAAATTGGATGTGAATTTCTGCAAATAGCGTGAAGAGGGAAGAGTGCAGAATTTCGAGTCAATTCCAAAGTCAACTGACCATTCGCTCTTCTCACTCAACTTGTGGGTTTTGAAAAATGGGATCCATGCCTTAATCTAAACTACTCGTACTCACTCGGCTGCGCAGTTCTTTGGGTCAGTTGGTTGATCGAGGACCAGTTCGCTTCTTCTGCACCAGTATCCTGGCGGACAACTGGAAGTGCTTCGTTTAGATCGGCAAATAAATCCTCTTGGACACTCACTAGAATCAAACTCGCGCTTTTTCTTACACCAATATCCCGGAGGACATGTTGATGAATAATCGTCTTGAAGTTCAGCGGTCTTTTCGGCCGCAGCGCTGGTTGTGAACTCCACGAAAATACCCAATAAAAGGGCTAAATATGTAACTTGTTGCCACATTCCTGTTGAGAAAAAAGCAAGCGATGGAAATATGTCATTTTTTTTCTTTTTTTCCCACCGTTGTTGGTTCTGCTGCTTGCCTGCAAAGGAGCTTGCTCTTAATATAATTGATCAAGATGGTATCTCCCTTTATACCCCCATACTTTTTTATTCATCTGTTGTTTTTATCTGTTTCCTCTCTAATTTTTAGACCATCATGAAAATTAAGCTAGAAGTCGGTCCATCAATCAATATTTAAACCGGCCTTTTACAACCCAACAGCAGTCAGCGGTCAGCTTATTCTCTATACTGTTTTCAAGACATTTCCTTTGATACTGTCAAGGAGAATTCGTTCGACGATCAAAGCTTCTTTGGCTGGCGATTGTCTCCCTTATTCTCCTGACCTTATTGTTTGATTCAGATGTGATAATGTAAAGAGAAATTAGATACTAGTCAGTGTTAGGGGTTAATCCTTGGCATCCCTAAGCATTCGCTGTCATTGTTTTTGTTTACTCTTCCCTTTTAAGTCTTCTGAAGCATTCTATGTTTATTCATTGTGTCCTCCTCTGATTGGCCGATATTTTTAGTTTTTGTTAGGTACCAGAAGCACCCGTTATGGTCTTCCTCAGGACCGACCATGTCTATCCTAGCACTAAGTCTCATAGAGTTTTCACCTTCTCTCTCCTTAGCTTGTGGCAAAAGAATTACGCTAACCGCGCAACTAATTATTTCCAAACTCATCTACAAGAGATCAGCTCTTGATCCTTTAGACGTACTATTTTGCTGAAAATCATTATTCCTAATATCACTTAGTGTCACTTTCGCTTCCTCTGTTGCTTTAGTGGGAGCTGAAGGTGATTTCCGTACTGTTTATGAAATGTTTACAGAGAGCGCTTTCTATGACATGATCAAAGATATCCTTAGCAAACAAATTACCAAAAAAATTTTCTCATGTCTCCCCTGAATCCGACTGGCCACGTAATTTCCTTTTCGCTTAATTGTTAAAGTCGACTTCTTCTTCATTTCATTTTATTTTTTTCTTTTTCGCTTTTAGAATGTTGGAATCTCGTTGCGATCTTTACTCACACGTCCAAAAATAGTTAGTGCATTCTATCTATGGAAAAATATACCTTTCTTTCACGTCATTCGATTTTTATCTATTATTTGAACCTTTTCCTAGATGATGAATTCTTTTGAGTCGTATCAAAAGGAAAATGACTCTGAACTGATAGGAGAGCTACATAAGTCTGGATTATAAAAAAAAGAAAAATTCACGTAGGCTTTTCAAAAAAATGTCCTTCAAGTCGTATTCGCGAAGAAGAAAACTAATGATACATTCATATTTTTCAGTATTCAACAGTTCCTTTTCATTTTCTAAACAGAGAATAAACAGCTGAAACAAGAAAGAACAGATCTATTTACTGTAGAATAAAATCTTTTGTTCCATTTCGTATTTTCGGGGCGAATTGTCTAGTACTCTCACCCACAGTCTTTTTTGATACCTCGTTGGAACAAAAACGCACTCTATTCCTCCGTTCTCATCTGAAAAGATTCCTCAATAAAAGCCATTTTGTCTCGTATTAGATGATTTCCTGGGAGCAAAACATTGTCTCTCTTTAGGGTGTGTAAAATAAACCGAAACTGCGAATTTAATAATGAATCAGATCTGAGAGTAAATTATATCCCTCGAGGCCCGTTAAAACAGAAAATTTTCGAAGCGAGGTTCAATAACAAATTATCCACCTTTGAATTCGCGTGAGTTTGTCACACACGTCAACTTGGATTAGAAAAAATGGAAAAATGCAAAAATATGCAGATAAATCTCCAAAAGACAAATTGTGAGGGCGGATTGAATAGGTTTAATTAAACAAGCTAAACATGATACTGTAAGCGTTTAACAAGATACTTAATTGAATTCTTACTTTTTACGCATTTACAAAGAAGAGAAATTTCCTTATTCTGTCTGTAATATGTCGATCAAAGAACATTGTGTAGGGATTAAAAAGCATTTTTCCGAAGGATATTCAATTAATGTTGAGGGAATGCTTGTGAAATTGTTTTTGTCAATTCAGTTGACTCCACATTGAGCATAAAAATAGAACGAATAAATATATCTTGTTGTCGAGTTTTAAAGTCGTTTATCTTTAGCCTTAGTTTACACACAATTTTTAAAGATAATTCTGCTTTACAAATGATCTTCTGCAGATCTTTAAGAAGGATCCACACTGAGATTTTGAGCAAATCAAACAGTACTTTCGTACAAAACAAATTTCTCTAAAACAACGGGTTACAATACAAAAGTAAGGTTTCCTTTGTATCACTTTTTATCGGAATTATCATTACAGAGCGAAATAAATTAAAAAAATAAGCAACTTGGCATGCTGATCAAAAGATTTTTCACATCAGTAGAAGTCAAAAAGCTCAAACTCTTTAGCAAAGAGGGCAGCGTTTACGAAATTTCATACAGTTTTTCACAAAAAAAAAGTCAGACACAGGATAGCCGCAGTAAGAATTAAACAATATTCAAATTTGAAAGTTATGTTCTCTCGTGGTTCACACAGAGAAAAAGAGAACTAATTCTCTATTTAGAATCTTTAACATGACAAACAGCCACAGCAGGCAAAATGCACCTAGTCGCAAAACGAAATTATATTAGACCTGTTAAGCATTCAAGCAGGGAAGACCTTTACTCACCTTTATATACGTATAAAAAATGGAGAAATTATGTACTGTGTTCCAAGACAAGCAGTATGAAAATGAAGAAAAATTACCCGTTTAAATTTGCGGATCTTGCCGCAAGTCCTACGATGTTGGTCTTCAAACTGAACACATCGCTTTATAGTCCCAAGGCTAATTGTGGGTGTTTTAATGAAGTGTTTGTCTTCGTCAATGATAGGATATCCGAAGCTAATCTAGACACGCAGATCGATTGTTTGAATTGGGTAATTTGTTATTGAATCTCGAATCCGCATCCTCTTGAACGTGATACAATGCCACAGTCTGAGTAAACATTTAGCCGGGCAAGGATCGATTTTAATTAGCGCGTGGTACGATATTTCCGGAAATCGAACTAACAATGAAATGAAATGCTATTTAATTCATTCCAACCATCACTTAAACCCTCAATCACCCGTGAAAATGAGATTTGTTATCTCGGCTAAATGAAGGCGGTTTCAAACGCACTACTTCTATTGCCATTTTCATTCCAATTCAAAGGGCGATCATGTTAAAATCCATTCTAACCATTCAAAGGAGGATGGTATTCTAACGACGAAAATAAATCTGTTCAATTTAAGGAGGGAAGCAATTGTTGAAATGATATTGAAAAAGCCATTATCTTGATTTAACAATAATAATTGGCTTTTTTTTTTATCAATGATTGTTTTAACGTAGGGCAAAAAAAAAACACTAAACCTGTACATTAGGCCTATCTGCCTGAAAATCTATTTTCCTTCAATACAGAAGCTACATTGACTCCTCCTACATTTCATAGCATTCAGCAATTTCTACAGAAAATTTCCAATACAAAGTTAATAGTAAGAGGTGATTCGCACGGATTTTCTCGAACATCTTTTGGAAGAATCTTCCTGCATGATGGAAGGTGCCTCGCAATTTTTCCTTTTTTTGCGAAATTTCCTTCTTAGAAACGAGGATACTCTGGCCGATTAGCCGTTGTTGTAAAGGTAGTAATGATCTATTCTGATAATGCTATAGAATATGATTTTAAATGGACATTTATCCCACGCTCACAATAGTATTAAAAGCATTTGGCGAACTCAATAAACTTCTGCTTGCGAAATGCGCCGTTTTATCTTCAGAAAAACAAAGCATAGACCTATATTACTTTCATGGGCAATTGTAAATTGTATCATATCTTCATCGTTGTATCACAATGAATCTTTCGGTGCTCCAAATCACTCCAATACTGTTAGACAAATGATTTTCATCATTTAAGTTTTTGAAAGTACATTGATATCAGAGAAGGTAACGTTATTGTAACCGACCATGTCGTTGTTGCCCTTGCTGGTCATGTTTCTAAAGAAAGCTCTGAAAAAATCTGAATCGGATACCACGGAGATTTTAGTTTGCAATCAATACTTTTTCCCAAAATGACTATTGCAACAGCATGAATAGAAACAGAAATGTCAGCTGAAATTAATCGAAAAGAAACCCAATTAAAGAATGATATTTAAGGTAAGGAAATTACACCAAACACAACCCAAATTCGAAGCATCGAAACAGATTAGGTTTAGGAGAAAATATAGCAGCCGATATATCGTGAGAACGTGTTTTATAACTAGTCCAAAATTCTTCAAGGAAAGTGACATAAATCTTATAAACTGAAAATTAAATCATTTAGTGAACAATTTAGCAAATCTTTGTTTGGAGAAAGTGATTTCTCCACAATAATTAGTTTTAGTTATTGAAACACTCGAGTCGAAGGGTAATTTTCTTAAAATCGTTTACAACTAACACACTGTAAAGCCATTAGCGAATTCCTTTTTCCTTTTTTCGTAGATTTAGGTGTTCCAAAACGGTCGGCACCGAATCTAGGTGAACTGAGAGATCAAAGCAAACTGTGTCGCCGCTTTCTAAGTTTGAATTCGAAAGCAGACTGGTGCAAAAACAGTGGTTTTCGGGAAGGAGAAAAATCGATGAAAACTGTATCCATAGCTTTGTAGAGAAAACTTTATACAAATAAACTCGTGTTCGATAAAAAAACTTAGAATTCCAGTTTTCATCCGATCATGTAAGGTATCTCTACCAAAACTCTCTTTGAACAAAACAACCTGAAACCAGGTGTTGATCAACTATCATCGATGACAACTCGTAGAAACAAGAAGTCGACTGCTGGTAGAACTGAGATAAAAAAAACAAATCACTTTTCATCAATTTATCAAGGAAATTAGTCGTTTTCAGTGCCAATCATGAAATCAGTTTAAAGACATCCAACGGAAATAAAAACGTTGGCGTTCTTGACATTTTAACCGTCGGAAAGATTTGGAAGAATGGTAAATACGGGGTGGTACACACTTAAGAAAAAATTGGCAGAAACACAATGTATTATCAAGTTTTACTCTCTACTTCTCAAAGAGCTGACTACTTCTTTCGATTAAACAATGTGTGCGAAACAATTAGTTAACAAATACGTCCTCCACCAAGCACGGAAATGATGAAAGGAAGAAACACTTTTGTGCGCACAATGATGACGCTTATCTTGCCCAAATTCTGCAGGAAAAAGATTTTATTTTCTACATTATCTCAGATCGTAACGAGGTATTACGCCGAAAGATGATGCAACGTAGTGCTTGTGTTGCCTAAGAAGGGCGTGGCAGAATATTCAGTCTCGCGATCTTACGCAAAACATGTCATCAAGATCGCGTTCGGGAAAAGGACATGTTGCAAGACTTTATTTCAACAGCTTCCCACCTTTTCTTTATTACAAATAGAATGTGGACACACTGGATATGACTGCACAGAAGTTTGATTGCGCCAAAGACATTTTGGAAAAATTGAGCTAAGGTGTACGCTCAGTCAACTGGATGGGCTCTCACCATGTTGTATAAAACGCCTGACCGCCTCTGTTTAGTTCAAGCTTATGCAGACTGTTAGAACTGGCAACAGCACCATCTGGAACCATCATTCAATACATACCTTTAAAAATTTTACTTACACTCAATGAGATCGATTAACATTTACCAAGATCACCCTTGATTAACTACATTTACAGCAAAGGGGTTGATATACTTCACGGGTCGTGAATCAATTTAAACCGAAAGGGTATTAGTGTGTGAATTTTACACTAGAACACCTGGTCATTACCTTAGTCTCCCTTAGAATGGACTCTCCTCTTTACTGATTTTCTTATTCTTGTTTTCCTTGTTGAATTGAACTGATCAACGAACGCAGCAAGTGAAACTGTACTGTAGATCTAAAACCTATCATTCGCGAAAATCTGAAGACGGTGGAAATGAACGGCAAAGGAGGACTAAAGCAGCCAGCACTTGCCGCGCTTTTGCTGATTCGCACTTTTGCTGATTCGCACTTTTGTCAGCCTTGAGGATGAAAAATCACACAGGAAAAGAGTCAGGCTTCGGATTTGTCACCTTTCTTTGTAGATGGCGCGGTGACCTGAAATCAGTCATGCCGCTGAAGGCGATGCTAAATGCTTGTGTGAACAAGAATGCCATTTGTCGTTTCTCGTTTACTTGCCAAAAAGCTGGCGCTGATAACCCAGTTCTTCATTAAACGTAGGGTGATAATGATGACCCCCCACAAAAAAACCGTCGATAACGTTCACCAGTGACACTTTATCCTCTCCTGCTTCAACGAAATGGTGCAGGGTGAAAAACTATTGATTTAGATCGAACTAAAACTTTTTTCCTGAATCGGTCGGTTAGATTTGATTCTGTTTCATTTGCGCGGTGAAACTCGAGACTATATTACAAATTTGGAATTTCTCTCGAACAAAATTCGCGCCCAAGTATTTTTGTTTTCATGCGCTGTCTGTTTCGCTCGGGTCGTAAAGAAGAAATTGCGGAAATCAGTATATACTCACAAATGCGCTGTTATCATTTTATCAATCCTTTAAAGCACTAATACCGAAAAAGAACTCTTGGAAAAAAAAAAAAAAAAAAAAAAAAAAAAAGAAAGTTTCTGTGGGAATATGGCCACCGTAGAGTATCTCGGATCCTGCAACCTTCATGAACTTCACGGTTCTCCTTCTCTAGTTTCAAAGCCAGAGCGAATTCTTTTGGACGAAATTTACTAAGGAAAAGTGGGAATATAACTTATTCAGTTTCTGTCTTTTAGTAAAAAGTACCGCCGGGATGAAAACGATAGTTCATCCCATAGGGGGAAAATTCTTTTTTCACCTGCCTTAAAAGGACTTCCTAAAGGATTTAACTTAAAAAGTTTGGAAGGGCAATATAAGCTGTCATAAATGGTACTACATGTCTTTACTGTCAAAAGGGAAGTTGTTATAGATGCGACCAAGTCAAGTGAGCATTGAAAAAAAGATGTCGCAAAAAATTGGTCGCAAATGCAAATTTACGACTGATCTACATACTGAAGTGACCCGTAGAACTGCCACTACACTGCAGAATGTAAAAGAGGGTACACTATGTTCTTCAGCTTTTAGAATATTTTCCTTTCGTGACATTTCCGACCTGTCAAAAGTGAAGTTCAGCTGAAAAAGGGGCGCATGGCCATTCATCCGGTCACATTCTACTTAACAATGATACCTTTCTTTGAGTTAAGTAACACCGCTAGACAGTTTATTCTGCGAAGTAAAGGACGTGAATTTCCGATCTTTGCTCGAGCATTCCTTTAAGATAAATAGTTACCATTGTGATAATGCTTTTTCTATTGCTTCATTCAAATCTCCAAATGCCAAGAAGTTTTAAATGCGGAGGTTAGGCTTCCAAAAAAGTTTTTGCAACAAGCTCTGGATCACCCAAAAATATTTTATTTACACAAAAAAAAGAACCATTTAATTTTCATATGTAACACAGTTTAGTCACAACCTTTGACTAAAAATCTTAACGAAGGCCTAGAACGATGGTATTGTCATTTCGTAGATTAGTTCGAACTGTACATGTAACGAAGTCCACTCAACTATTATTTATCTCTATTTACAGTATCAATAAATTCAGTACAGAGAAAAAAAGGTGGTATCTAGTTTTAGCCGCACAATTCACTACATATCTGCATTTAGGTTTCGTGAACAAGCTTCAACAATATTTTCTCAATCTTCAAATATAATGAAGGCGAAGATTCTCTCAGTTGGATTTGCTTCTCAGTGCTGTTCCCATGATTCTCATGGGGTGCACTTTATCAATGGTTGGTCTGTCGAGGGCTTCTTTTAGCTTCCTCTGATATTCAGCTTCTGCTTCCTGTATCAAGTAAAATAAACAATCGTCAGCCTTCTCTGATCTTTTCTCCTTTGTTTGATGTCACTCCTACAGGTTCCCCACAGAAGTCGAGTTTTTGTGAAACTTTAACACCTCTATTTTTTTATTTAATTGTTATTTTTTCCCTAAATGTGCGAATCACCTACATGAAAATGGACAGCCCCTAATCGCTGTGTCACGGGCCAGTGTACACATAATCCATGAGATCACAGTAACAATTGATACACCATTTACTTCCTTGCTTTCTTTTAACTCTTTCCTCAAAAATTTCAGACCATAGATTATGCTTAAATCGGCGAATCTGATGATGACTTTCTGAGACAGTTCTCGAAACGTCATTGAATGTCAAGACAATATTCATGTTCAGTATTTGTCACACTTTCACACGATCTCACTAATTACTGACCTGTCCCATTCTGAATTCTCTTTCTTCCTCTTCTATTTCCTTAGCTTTGACTCTGCGTTGATAGTCAATTTGCATATCAAGGTCCCGTTGATAACCAATATTTCTGTTCTTTATCCTCTCTTGATTCTCTGCTTCCAATCGCTTGTGCTCTTCAATCGCTGCCAAGAGTGCATCCCTTTCTGCTATTTCAGCTTCTTGTTCCTTTTCAGCAATCCGTACTGAGAAAAACAAGTGCAATGACTGGGATTTAAAAGGGTTCTTAAACGATTGTTCCCTCCGTAGTCACAGATCACTTGAAATATGTTTCGAAGAACAGATCACTTTTAAGGCTAATTTTTTTAAGTTCGTCGGCTGCAATTCGCTTTAAAGTTCCTCCTGTGTCCTATTTGTTTCTATCTAGCTTCTTATTGTCTATTTTCTGTTCTGTTTCACTGAAATAGTAAATTACAGTCTCGTTCAAGATAGAAGAAGTCTTGCACTTCACAAAAATGCCACATAATACAGTGGTGTTTCTCCTTAAGAACAGGTTCTCACGAGCTTAGAACTTAAAGATTCGGCTCTACAATAAAACCCCATACCAAGGGCAATATTGGCCATATACTAGACCACTAACGCAAAGGACTACGACACTACCAGCGAGTTGGCCTTCACCATGATAATGATAGTCTAATATACTACACCAGGCGCTTCTCGTAGCTACTAACACTAAATGTAAAAGATTGTGCTCTTGATTTTCCAACTTACTTCTTTCATCAATTTGTTGTTCCCTAGATTTCATGACATTGGCCAAGAGTTTCTGGCGTGCATCTCTCTCCATTTTGTATTGCTTTATGGTTTGCGCCCATTTCTTTTCCACCTCCTCATTTACGATGCGCTCCAGTTCCTTCTCTCTCTCTTCATCCTCTTTACGGTTCATTGCACAGTACTGCATGAAACGTAAATTCTCTTCACGCATTTCACGCTGTTTAAAATAAATTCATTAGAATCACTGAGTACTCTGCCTACATTGAGGTAATATCCAGATTAAACCCCTTCAATAGTGCAATAAAAAGCTACAGTATGAGAGGAAGACGCTTGGTTCAATGAATGAGCATCATCACGTGTGTTCACCTTTCTCTGTGTTTCTTCTTTCACTTCATTTCTTGTATCATCCAAAAGTTTTTCTAATATTTTCATGTCCAATGCAAGTTCTTCTTGCTTCTCTTTGGCCTAAAGAAAACGAGTAAAAAAAAATCAATAAACAGCTTACAGTAGGCATGGGGAACCTTTGCAGTGAAAACCATTTCCTTTAAAACTACATATTACAGTACAGTTTATATATAACCTGATGCACTTTTTTACCAGACAAATGACGCCAATGGCTGTATATAGACAGTTCAAATTTTAAAGCCATTATACAATTAACCATTCAGTCTACAAAATTAATATAATTTGCAATTAATTTAAAGACTGCAACACAGACTTGTCTAATTGTACTTATTACTAATTGTATTTGTATGACACAATGTAATATTTAAATAAATACATAGATGTGAACCAACCTCTTTTTCCTTCTTGAGTCTGATGGACACCTCTCTTGATCTTTTAGCTGCCTTCTGCTTGCGAAGCTTTTCTTCCTGTAGCCATTTTTCCTCCTCTGCTCTTAGCTTAGCTTCTTCCTTCAACCATTGTGCCTCCATCTCCTTCAGTTTCTCTTCATCTTCTCTCTGTTTCTCACAGGCTGCAATCTGAACTTGTAGAACCTGAAATATTCAAACATCCATAAAGATGAAAATTAGATAAACTCTCAATCCATTAGGTGAAAATAAACACTTCATGCTAGACCCAAAAACAACTTACTTTTAAAGTTTCTCTGTTCCTTTCAATCTGTTCCCTTGCAGTTTGCTCTTCTCTCATACTTTTAATCTGAATGTCTTCTGCCCACAAGTCGGCATAAAATTTATCTACTTCTAATTCCTTCTTCTTTTTCTCCTCTTTCATTTTCAATTGTTCATGGCGTTCCACAAAAACTTCATCTTGATGACGCTGACTTAAAGTTGAGCGGAGTTCCTCGCAATTATCTCTGAAAATCCAGACACATTACAAATTAAGATGATAGATAAAAAGGATTTTCATAAATGGAGCTTATTCAAATTTATAAAATCACTTAACAAGAAGCAACAATCTTTGGGCTAATCTCTTAAGTATAACATGAATTATCACTTCCCTTGATTTCCATAGAGGTAAGGTTTTTTTTTTAGTTTTGAAGCTGCAGGCACTGTTGTTCAGTATCAAGTTTTACAGTAAAATCTCTATTGTCACTTTTATTGCATCTTGAGTCTGAATGACCAAAGAATCCTGTGAAACTTTGATGAGTAACTAACTATGAGTTCATGCAAACAACCCTTTAGTTTATGATGCCATCCTATGATTCATGAACTGAGTAAGTACCTCCATCTCTGATCAAGCTTTTCATCCACAAGTTTCAGCCTTTCTTGTTCTCTTTTCTCTTTTAAAAACTTGGCTCTCTCTCTCATCTTTGCCTGCCTCTCAAGAGTTGTTTCTTCTTTTGCTTCCATTTCTTCAATGTACTGTTGCTCTTCAGCCAACAGCATTTCTTTCAATCTAAAGGAAACAAAATTTATTTAAAAGAGCACTACAAAATTAATAAATTTTTGACCAAAGGTTCTGGCACATTTACAGCTTGGAGTAAATCACTTTCAATAAAACAAAGAACTTTGGAAAGAAAGGATGATTGAAAATAACACCTCTAGCATAAGATGTAAATGTGAGATGCATTTATACTGTTAGGGGATGTTTAAATTACTATCTGAAAGAAATTTTTCGCTAATGCTTTGCAATCAGCATTATCAAGCGAAAAAATTGATCCTCGGAGTTGGACTGCAATCATAGAAATTGCAGAAAGGAAGCCTGAAAAAATTTTAGGCTTCAACAGCATAATGGCAATTTATCAATTTACTACTGTCTACCTTGGAAATCAAATAAAAATAAAAAGGGTCCATGAAAGCTAACACTTTAGTTAATTCTCACCTTTCTCTTCTATCCTCCAAGCTAAAAGTTCCTCTTTGCATTAACTTTTCAACCCTTCTAGCAATCGTATTGCTCTTTATTCTTTTATCTGTGGCTTTTTCCCATTCCGACTACAGCAATAACAGGAATAAAGAGGAAATTACATTTACATGCAATAGCAAACAAATTCAGTCTATAGTAAATATGTAGAGGAGTTACAATATTGCTATAGGTTTGGAAATTTAAAAAGAGCACAGCATTTGTTCGACATCAAGTTTCAAATGGTCGCCATACATGTTCATAATCCGATGATGAAATACAACTTACCTTTAGATCACAACTTTTCTGGTATTTGGTTTCAGCTATTGCTTGCTCCCTTAGTTCATCTTTTCTTCTTGTTTCAAGGATAAGATGTTCCACAGGTCTTTTGCTTGTCGGTTTAGCTCTCTACAACACACACAGCATCAAGAATTAAGCCATTTGTTCCCCACAAGATCGACATTCATAAGGCGATTTTTAATTATCAAAAATTACACATTTTAGCTGTATCTTTCTATAAAACGCAGAGTAAAAATATGACCTTAGTGTGTCATAGGTCCCGAGGAACTAAGCAGACAAAATGGCCCTGACATGAAATGCACGGTTACGCCTTTAAAATGGTAGAGATATCATTACTTACGATAGCCACAGAATGAGGGGTAGGCCCTGTAAACTCCCTACACCTTCGGACATGTTGAACCATCATATTGACGGTGAATTATTCCTCTCAAGCGACTCGAGATAACGCCAATATACAACACTTATGTAGACTACAGCAGCTGAGTTGGCGCTTCGGTTGCTAGTCCCTCCTGTTGTCATGACTACCAAAGACCCAACACCAAATCGCCTCGATATCATACTGAATGTAAGAAAATGAAAAGACTAGACTCTAGTAACCAGTCTCCTCGAATCATGCAATTTTCAAAATGGCGGATGAAGGTTCGCTCAAACCTAGAAGAGCGACTGTCGAAAGAAAAACAAAAGAAACAGACATTTCTTTGTCGGTCAACATAGATGGAAGTGGGGTAAGCGAGATAAGTACTGGCATTGGATTTCTGGACCATATGTTAACCGCTTTGTCGAAACACGGGCGAATGGATCTCACTTTGAGCTGCAAAGGTGATCTTCACGTGGACGATCATCATTCAGTCGAGGACTGTGGTATTGTTCTGGGCCAAGCAGTGAAAGCAGCGCTTGGTGATTTAAGAGGTATAACGAGGTATGGCTATGCCTATGCTCCTTTAGACGAGTCGCTTTCTCGAGCTGTTGTGGACATATCTGGACGACCCTTTGCCGACGTCAACTTGAATTTGCAGAGGGAGCGGATAGGGAACCTGTCCTGCGAAATGCTACCACATTTTTTGAGTTCCTTTGCTACTTCAGCAGCCATTACGTTACACGTGGACGTTTTAAAAGGTGAAAATGATCATCATAGAGCGGAGTCTGCTTTTAAAGCCCTAGCCCTAGCTCTGCGAACTGCATTTAAAAGAGAAGGAACTGATATACCGAGTACCAAAGGAGTGTTGTAAATTCCTTAATTGTGCATTTTCTCGAATTGTATAAGATCATTTCTGAAAAGTATCTGTATCGCTGTTAAACTAACGATGCGACAGGTATACAAGCCCTCAGGGTTTTAACAACAAACAATGTATTAAAATAATTGGTAAAATTTCCACACAGCCCCATACTATTGTAAAACAAATCTGTTTTCCCATGGGCAATGTATAGTTTTTGTCATTGTTTTCTCTATCCAAGAACTGAATGCATAATGTAGTATGGGGCTGTGCGGGAATTTTACCAAATAATTCTCTGTGATTGTTAAATATTTAATGCTGGTAATATTTCATTGTGCTTCTCTACAAGAAAAACACATTGATATCATGAAAAATTATGTATTCAAAACAACATCAAGATCAGGGTTGTAGATAAGAGCCGGCAGCCGGCAAAGTACACCAGCTTCTCTGCAAGGTTTCGTGGGCTACTTTCATGGCTTCGAGAGCCCGTACAGAGATGATGTTTATCAGGTCTAAACTTGGGCTCAATAAAAATATAAATTTGCACTGCCTATCTTTTCTGACTCAAGGTTAGTTTAAAAACGTTCTGATGAGGACCCTCTTTTTGACAAATCTTGCTGCGGTGGCAGGAAAGTACGAACGATATGACGTATTGTCCGCCATATTGGATTTCAAGACCCACAACTGCTTACCTTTAAAAAAGCTCCGGCTACTTAAAACCTTAAAGAAAACCCTGCAAGAAGACCTGTAATTAAATTCAACATTTTCTTTCAATACATCACAACAGCGAGCCTTCAAAGCCAAGTTCTCATAAGTATGACTAAGAACCATGGAAACAGTTTTTGTACACCCATAAACCATAGTTGGTTTATTCGCATTTCAAACTCCCCGGCCCAGACCATAACTTTAAGTAAACCTGGCCTTTTTAGTGGCTTTAATTAAATAATCCCCTTTTTAACAGGTTAGCATAAAATACCCAATGCAAATCAATTCCAATCCACGTTCCCTTCCCCATACATATCTCCGGTGAACAGGATGACAGACAGAGAGGGTGAAATACCATTCAAAAGTAAAGTTGACAAAATGTAGGTCCTATCATCACTTTTTGTGTACTTTTGGCCAATAATCAGCCTTTGAAATTGAGAAACTTCCTCATTTTTTTCGCCATTTACATGACAGACATGTTTTCTGTGGCTACTATAACTATTTTCAGTGGTTAAACACAAAATATTCACCCAAATACAGCTTTTTTGACCATTTTTCTATGTCATCCACTTTTACTTGAAACTGAACAGAGGGTGGCTCATGCTAGAGCAAAGTAACAACACCTCGCTGGCCAGAACCAGTGCATGTTGACAGCTAAACCCCATTTAAACTTCTTTGTTTGTAACTTACTCACTTGATGGCTTTGAGAGAAAATATCACAAATTCACATCACACACATCGCTGGAGGAAGCAATCTGAAAGGCTGGTCAATCTTTCATGGAAAAGAAATGCCTCTAACACAACAGAAAGGATAGTAGTAGCAATGTTGAGTCTTTATTCCAAAGCCTATGGTAAAGGTACTAAAGATTAAAGAACAATGCTTTCAGTTTATTACAAAAAAATTCCCAGTTCTTTGTTAACCCCACTGGCAACAAAACAGCTTCAGGTGCCTCAACATAAGCCCAGGTTGGACGGTAAGTTTCAGATTCTTACATGCTTTATTAAGATCTATTAAGCTAAAACATTGATTTTATAATCAACCAAGATTACTCAGTATTGGCAATAAACAGAGAAACACATGTTTTTCTTCAACTCCTTCCAAGTTCCTCCTCAAGTGCTCCTTTTTCAAGTTCAAGTTGCTTCAGTTCTTTACTGAGTTTTAGGATTTGGTTTTCAAGTCCTTTAATCCTGCAAAAAAAATAAATATGTAAATGATAATTAGTTACTTCACCACTTAAAGCATCATAGGTATATGTGGTCTACATTGATTCTTCATAGCATAAATGAAAAAACACCAAGGTATGGCAAGTGAGTTTTCTACTCCACCCTAACCCTTGATTAGTTGGCCATTGTACAATATTTCACTACATCCCTCAGCTAGTGTGAGAGCCAAAAGCATTCACTTTAGTAGGCTGTATTTTGCTGTACTGCCCAATAAAATCACAACTTTTATATTTTAATGGAAATCTCCCCCTCTATTTGAACCCAGACATATAATGAATGACTCCCTAACCTTGATTTGTAGGTGAGTGTTTTAATTTATGGAACCTTGTTTTATCCCCCCAGATTTCTGACATCCTTAGCACTTGGGCCATAAACCCAAGTGCAAAAAAACTTGGTCTATAACTTATAGTGAGGGCCTCAAACTCGGTTAGTAAGAGACATTTACACGAGGTACTTAGATTTTTGTCCCTTTCATTTCTGGTATTTTAACGTTATTTTAGGCCCTTAGTAAGTGGAGGCGATCAAGAGCCTGCCAAAGGGTATAGTATTAGATACTTCTATGGGAATAGATTATTAGACTTGGTACTTCTGTTTGATTTTACCTGATTTTTCTCTCTAGCTTTTCCTTTTCCTGGTTCAAACTCAGCATTTTTATCATCTCAGCTCGCGGTAATTCCAAGGTCCTTTTCAGGTTGTTCTCCTTTTGGATCAGTTCTTCTCTTTCTTGCCTACATTTTTGTGGATCTTCGTGATTAAATTGTTCTTTATCTTCCATCTCCTGCGTAGCACTTTGCCAGGTCTTAGCGCTTGAGTGTACTTGTACATCACTGCCCTCTGATCCTGATCCTGATCCTGATCCTGAGTAAGACGGCAGCCGTCTCTCCCGGGAAAGGCTGGAGGAGGACCCTCCTGAGTGATAAAGACGTACCTCAAGAGATTCATTGCTTGCTGATGAGGATGCTGAAGGGGAGCGTGAACCATGAGGCACACCACTGGTTAGACCCCATGAATAAGGCTGGTGCCTCTCAGGAGGTGGAGGCAGGTACAGATTGTCTAAAGACTGTCTACCAGTCATACTGTTATGACTCCCAGGTACAGACACAGTGTCCATCCAGTCTGGTTCTGTTCCTGTTGGGCTTTCTTCCCAATCTGAATGGACAGATTGGTTATCAGCATTGTGATCCACTGTCTTCTCTTGTGTTGGCCATCTTGAAACTTGATGACCTGTCAAAAATAACAAAAACAATTCGCAAAAACTGTTAGCATGTGTATAACATAATTTTCCGAGAAAAATAACCACTATTATAATGAAAAAAGAGTTCATTAGCATTCCTAAAATTCAAGATTTCAATGAATCTTCCCATCTGTCCAAACTGCAACCAAACTCCTATAATCTCCAAGTTTAAATGGCACTTGATCTTCAACAGTGCCATAAAATCAAGAAGAAAATGTTATCAAAGGGTTTATGGCAATGATTACTTTTTTTCTCACAAAGTACTCCAAGTTACTAAATACCTATACAGTGACTGTTAAATTCAAATCATGCAATATGTTCCTGTTTTTCCTTAGTTCTCTTTCCATGTACGATGCTGACAGACTCTGAAGTATGGTTAACATTTGAGACATCAGCTTTAGAAACTCTTCACAGCAGCCAATTTACACTATCAAGTCAGTAAATAGAACCAAATTACCTTGTACTGTCTCCCCCCACCCAGCAATACAGCACCACAGTTTATTTAAAAATTTAACTCCTCTTCTCTACAGTTGTTGACCATCTGAGATACAATTTGCAAAGTTGTCTGATGATGGAGCTGACAACAGGGAAAAATTTTTGCCAGAATGCAAACATAAGTCTTGCTTTGCAAGTTAGAATTCCAGATTAAAGTACGTCATTTATACACACACTGAAAGTAAATCACTCTAATTGAATTACTTGTGATGTGATGACTGTTGATGCTTTCCCCAGATGACAAACTAGAGGTATCAGATCCTTGCGATTTGAAATTTGCACAGAAAAGAGAGCATAAAGACTCATCTAACTGAATCCCCTGCATTTTCAATAACTGAACATTGAGACTCGGGCCGTCAGATTGGAAGAGTTCAACCAAAAGTACACCATCCTCTCGCCGCTTTACCACTGATGCTTGAAGTGGCTGAAACACAAAACAGAGAGCATTTTTTGCTGGATAAACCCTTACAACCCAACGACATTATGCAAGTTATCCATACTGTTCTCTATACATTTCTTATGATGCCTACTAAGAGAATTTGTCTAACAGTCGAGAGCTTCTTGATTTTGAGATCATTTCCTTTATTCTCATGACCTTAATGTTTGATTCAAAGGTGGTAATGTTAGGAGAAATTAGATGCTTGTCACTGTGAGGGATAAAAGGGTTAAGAGAGACGGAATCATGAGAAAATCGAAATAGAAACATCGTGAGATTTTCAACTGTTAAGTTTCTGATTTCTATTAATGGCTTCCTTCAAGCTAAAAGCAATTTTTCACAAAGGGTAATTAAAAATGTGCCACAATGTTTTTTTTTTCTATTATTTCATTCCAAGGGTTTAGGAAAGGAAGGATATTTTCATATATATAATCATAACAAATTCTGAAAGGGCAGAAAGTTCAACAACTAAAAAATAACACAACATGCATGACAATAACTACAAAGTAGGTTGACAACAATAGGAACCAATCAAAACAAAAAGCACATAGTAAGTGTAAAACGCCTTATCCTGTTGTGTTTGCAACCTTTACCAATTTGCCCCCACCCTCACCATGTTGCTTTTTACAGCTATGATGTGCAATTACCTGTTTCCTTTCTTTAACTTCCTTTAACTTATTCACAGCCATTACTGTCGTCAGGGCAGAATCTCTTTGCAGCCCTGCAAGATTTGCCTTCATAACTTGAGGAGGCATATCCTTTAGGCTCTGAGGCAATTCGCATAATCTACTTAGAGGCACAGTGAAATACCATCCATAGTCAATACTCTGAACTTTCACCTAGAGAAAACAGAACAACACAATCAACCCTCAAGGAAATACAACTATTTTAGTTTACATTTCATCAAAAACACTGACCACTTTGACTGTGCCTCTAACAATGTAACTTGCTACATAATTTGCACTCTTAGCAATAAGCATTATACCAGAGAGATACGAAGAAGACAAGAAGATCACTTTTCTTAAGCATCTGAGCTAGAGAACTCCATAGTTGGCTGAGCCGACACAGAATGGCGGCAAAATGAGTGTGCATGCTCCACTACTAACACCATTAGAGTGTTCAGGGCACAGTTGTCCAAAGGCCAATTAGCACTAAACCAAGGTTAAATTCTAATCCAGGTTTCTTTCTTCTTTGTTCAAAGCCTTTAGCACAATTTTCCTTCTTTTTAGAGTAGCCAATTATCAACTTGTGAACAAAAATAATTTATGTGGATTTTCTCTCAGAGCTTTCAGATCTGAAATCAAAATTCACACTAACCCTGGGTTATCTTAAACCAGCTTTGAACAACCTAGCCCAGGCCCAGGTTGTTCAAAGCTGCGTTAAGGTAACTCAGGGTTAGTGTGAAATTTGATTTTTCAGTTAGAGAAAATTCAGTTCAAATCTTTTTGCTTGCAATTTGATCATTGGATGTTCTAAAAAGAATAGTGAAAATTTTCCCAAAGAATTTTGCTCAACTTCAGTCACTACATTCACACCTATTAACACATCTTTTTTTTCTGTTGCATGAGATATGTGATTAGGGAGGTTCGACAGAAACTTTCCTGAAAATGGCAACCTTGCGTGTTTTGGTTTGGGCTTGCAAAATGAAAACATCAGTGGCTATGTCAAAAATACTGTCATTTTGCCTCAATATGGAAATATTGTTGTTCTTATTCCTTTGCACGCAGTAATATCTCTTGCAGTTTACAATCATGCGCACTCAATTTGTAGCTGTATCAGCTCTGCCATGTATACTAAGTTCATATGTTACATGCACCCTGCTATGAGCAGTACATGTATTCTCTAAACCATTGAGTGTGTAATAGGTAAGATAGTACAACTTGAATAGCAGTAAAAATGTTGCTTTTTGTGGTTGGTGTAGGAGAAGTAAATTCATTAGAACAAGGAAATCATATTAGAAAAATGAGAAGAAAGACACGTACCCTATCCACTCCAATCCCAGAACCAAAAGGAACTGATACAATTTTGACCCTGAAGCACCTTCCAGTTTCCTTGACTGTCACTACAATATCACCAATGCGAGGGTAGATCTGAGAAAAAGTACCAGAACATGAATTTCTACTGAATTCCCTGCCACCAAAATCATTATCAAAACAATTTCAAGGTCCAATCAGATCCAAGAAAAATGACCATAATAGGCCAATGCAAATTTTATGTAGAAAGATACAAACAACCTGGTAAGCAGAAAAATGTGACCGGCCATGTTGCAACAGGCATCTGACTGCTTAAGAAGGCAGCGTGAGTTTTCTTTACCAATCACAAAGCTAAGTAAAGTAAAACCAATGCAATCTCTGAAAATTATCTGGAGACCATTAAAGAAAATTAATGACATTAAGAAACTCCTACAGTCTTACCTTGGCAGCTACATTCGTTTCAGAGTTAATCACCCTTGTCATGTATCTAAGCTGCTCTAGACTGTTATTATCAGACTTATAGAAGTATATTGCATCAAAGGATTCAATCTGCAGAGAAGCAAACATTTTACAAGCAAACATTTTACAAGCACTTCATGAAATTATTCAGTACTGAAGTGAATGAGTACAGATCACTGCATCAAGCAATTCTGGAGTTTTAATTGACTGGGCCAACATAAAATATGAGTCCTTTTACCATATTTACCACTAGATAATGACAAGTAATGATTGAATTAGAGAACAAACTAATAGCTGAAAAAAGAAAAATGGAACGTTCTGTGACAAATAAAAAAAAAGTCTAAGAGCCAGGAACTGAAAAAAGTTTGTGATCAAAATCAAACTTCTCTATATACCATAAATTCATTAAAAAGCAAACAGATGTTGAGTGTAAGTTTTTGCTGCATTAGCGAGGAGTATAACAGATGTATGTTAGTAAAGTAGATTGGCCACTATGATGAGTATCTAAAGATGATGTTTCAAGCATTAGCCCTTTGTCAAGAGAATGATTTTGAGGCTGTTTCCTCATCTTACTACCCAATTCCCACTGGTAATTTAACAGGGAATATATTACAACTGGAAGAATTACAATTAAGATCATGGGGGTTGGTGACTTACATGTGACAGTGTAACTATCATGACTTCTTTCTTCTCAAACAACTGGTAACTGGGGTAGTACTGTTGTTGCTGCAAAGTCTTAGGCAGAGATTTTTTCATTGTTTCTACATTTTGGTTTGTAGTGGAACACTGGCCATTCTCATGTACAATATGAGGTCTTTGATTCAATTTCTGGGACAATTTTCCATGACTACTCCATGAGGGCTGTATAGTTTGCTCTATTTTTTGATCCATTGGTTTTTGCACTGGGTTTGGAAATGAATCAACAATTTGGGTATCCTTTGTAATTTGTGGTCTAACGTACACGGGTGCCAGTCCTTGTCTTTCTGGCTGCTGCAGCTGGGTCAAGAATGTTGGATTTGATTCTGTGTTCATTTTGCTTTGGATTAATCCTGAAGCTCCTTGAGTTTCCATCCTTGCCTCTCGTACATATCTTGTCAATGCTATTTGCTCATTTACTTGTATATCCCTCCCATTGTCATCTTTGACAAAAAGTTCCACCTCAATGACATGAGGCTACATGTCACACAATAAAATAAAACAAACATAGTAAAATGTATTGAGTGGTATTAACATGAGCTGAAAGGAATCAAATGCTTGTCACATATTGAAAAGGTGGTTGGAATCAACATAAACAAAACTGTGGGAAAGGAAAACTACTTCAAGCTTTTAGATACCAAGAATATAATCACAAGAAAAATATGATAAGGGTATTTGGAAGTTTCACCCCAATGCAAGTTTACCCCCTACCACCTCTTTGAGTTCACCTCCAAAAGAAGAACAAGTTTGCCTCCACCTTCACCAATTCGCACCCACCTTCACCAGTTTGCACGTAACCTCGCCAGTTTGCCCCAAACTTCACTAGTTTGCTCCAACCTTCACCAGTTCACCCCCACCTTCACCAATTCACCCCCACCTTCACCAAGTTACCTTCACCAAGTTGCCTTCACCTTCACCAGTTCGCCCCCACCTTCACCAATTTGCCTCCACCTTCACCAATTCACCCCCACCTTCACCAAGTTGCCTCCACCTTCACCAATTTGCCCACACCTTTACCAATTTGCCCCCACCCTCACCATGTTGCCTCTATCTTCACCAACTCGCTCCCACCTTCACCAAGTTGCCTCCACTTCACCAATTGGCCCCCACCTTCCCCACATTGCCTCCACCTTCACCAATTTGCCCCCACCTTCACCAAGTTGCCTCCACCTTCACCAGTTAGTCCCTACCTCCTCCAGTTCGCCCCCAAATGTTTAAACTTTTTACTTCTGAGAGCAAACTCCCTATCGGGGGGAAAACTTGCAATGTGGAAAAACCTCCACAAACCATAACAAGTGGTTCAAATAATGGGCAAGTTTGAGTTCGCCAAGGTTGGTGTTATCGAGAGTAGTCTGTATTCACAGAAGAGTGAAAGACTAAAGGAAATTTACAGGCCTTTGATAAGTGTAAAGTTTTTATTTAATTAATATCACTTTATGATGCTTCAAGTTATTTGCAGACAATAACATTTGGTTACCTGATTAGCATCCGATGAGCAACATACTCTTGCTGTGCACACTTTATTAATGATCAAAGCACTCAAGTATTTTGACCCTTCATTAATTATCTCAGGTGACACATCTGTTGCAACCTCAATACCTACAATAACACGCCATGCAAAATATTGTAAGAGGTTTTATTTATTTAGCACAAGTTGGAAACACTCTAAACTCACTGCAAACAAAATAATAGAGTCTACAGAATATATCTGTTCAAAGTTCCAGCCATTGAGAGGCCAACATTTTGGTTATGGCCTACATAGCTGAAAGTTTTGAGTGCCCTTTATGGTTCTGTATTGTCGGAATTCTGTCACAAGCCTCCAATGAATTCCCTGCTCATCGCCTTGGCACTAACATAACTGCCATCTGTACAGGCTATTTGACATATCATCCCTTTCACATCCAACTCTCAGTATCAAATGTATTTCTTATAGTTGTAACTCCAAGAATTTGTTGTTAAATAAAGCAATATCCCCTTATTGATATTTTACTAAATCTTCTCATCATCTGTCTGGTTGATAGAGTATTGATACTGTAAAGTGAATTTGTTTGTTGGCCAATCAAGGGAGCAAATGGTGAAATGCTACAGGGGTCGAACTCAGAACTATCAAAAGAGCAACACAGTTGAGCAACAGAGTCCAGAATTCTGGACCTGTAGATGTCAGACATTGTATATGCAGCTGCCCTAAACCACACACCATGCAGCCTCCACAACAATAAACCTCTCCAACATATTATTGATATGCTCAATCTCCATATGTGCTCTATACATTTCTTATGGTATTAAATGGAATTTTTTGTCCAACAATCAAGAACTTCTTTAGTTTACAATCAATTTCTTCATTCTCACAACCCTTATGTTTTATTTAGAACTGATACTGTCAGGAGGAACAACATACTAATAGCTCTTAGAGGTGAGCCCTTCAACCCCTAAGAGTGAATGACTTCTAATTTCTCTTTACAGTATCCCCCGTGAATCAAATACATATACATGTAGTAAGGTCAAGAGAATAAAGGAAATGATCACCAATTCAGGAAACAAATTTTCCTTGTCAGTGCCAGAGGAAATGTAAAGAGAACAGTTTGGAGAATATGAACACCAATGTAAGGGCGTAAGGAGTTTAATGGCTAGGTTTGTATGGGGCTGTTACAATGGGAAGTGACCTACTTGGAAAACCTTTTTTAAAAGTGTTGTGATAACCATGCACTGTACATTTAAAATTACACTAAAAAAGTATGCAATAATCAGAAAATTTCATTACAATCCTTTCACACATGCACCTTTACACATAAAGTTTGTACCTGCAAGCTTCAATGGCACTGCCTGAGGGGCAAGATCCCAGAATCTTTTGTGTATGTCTGTAAACTGGTCCCAAGATATCCATTCACAGTTTCCATAATCAAGATAAAAAACTTTTGCTTGCTTTTGGTCCATTTTTGTTACTTCTAAACACCAACATCTGTAAAAATAAGATATTATTACATTCAAAGGTCGTTTTTAGCTTTTAATACAACAGTTACTATTTGAATTTACAACAACCTCCACAGGAATGCCTTGTTGAGCATGATTAAGACACAAATGAATGACAAAGAAAAGAACACAGGCAAAAAAAGCTTAAAGTATGATTGTTAGATTTACATAGGTTAACCTGTTGATTGGCACTGAGCTTTTCCCAATTGCTGCACATACACATACAAGTGATTGGAGCTGTGTCAACGTGTAATCATAGATCATTGTGGATGATTCTCAGGGTTGTTACATATTCATACATTTTTTCTCAAATCACCTAATAACTCAAAAAGATGCCAGAAATTGAATAAACACAGAAATTACAAATTGGATAATTATTTTTGTGATCTTTTTAAAAATCATTGATATCAAAAAACTTTTGTACAATGAAAAGATGACTTAGCAGTAGCGTTTGCTATTTGTGTGGTGTACTGTAAAATAAAAGTAACTGAGTGAGCAGAAACACCAACAAGGAAATTCATTTGACTGATTCGGTATTTACCTGTACCAAAGATTGTCTTCTGAAAACATTGCTGCACCCAGCTGATGCTTAACAGGCATACATCGCTTATAATGCTCCACAATCTGAAGATCAGTCCTAATTTGTTCAAGTTCCTTATAACTTCCACTCTAAAATAGAAATATTTATATAACAGATTACAATTCAAAATGAAACACACATGAGTCATTTTGACTGTATTTTGCTCTACACTCATGTGTATTGAGCACTTTCCAACAGCATTTGCTACAATTTCCCACAATTATATAACAGATTATAAATTAAGACAAACTTTCCTCTTGAGCTAAATCCTGTGGTTAGAGACAATTTTCATACTTTAGGATTGGGTCTGGAGGTCACTAATTAAGCCTTGAAAAACTTGCTGGACAGAAATGACATATCTCTCATAATGGACTAATTACCAATGACGTTGGCATTTAATGGATTACGACAATGCAACTTGGATTCCTTTTCCATCAAACCTTGGATATCTTAACATTCCTGTTAACCTTTTACACCTCAACATTACTGTACATCTTCTCCATACTCTTCTCAATACATTTCTTCCAGCAAAAACAAGGAGAATTTGCTTAACAATCAAAAGCTTCCTTAGTTTGTGATCATTTCCTTTACTCTTATGACCTCAAATGTGTGATTCATAGGTGATATAGATCAGGGCTCAAATTGCGACCGATACAGTTGCCAATGCGACTAAATCTTATAACTTGGTGACAAAAATTTCAAGTTTAGTCCCCACTTTGACAACTATGTTCCTCCGATAAATAAAAGATTGAAGGTGAGAAACAATTTCTTCAGTCTTTTTTCTGCTTTTCTGCAAAAGGAAATGCAAATTTAGTCTGTTTACCTTTAGGGTTAAAACTTAAAATCACTTCAAGATTGCGACTTCCCAGACAACAGTACAGCAGCTTCTACATGGTGACCGTGGGCATAATATTTTGTTGAAAGGCAGCTGAATTTAAAAGTGTTCTGTAGCAGATTCTGTCACAAGGAGCCAGCTTTCAGAGTAGGAGCTTTCTTTCACCATGTACGCGATCAAGTGAGACGAGTCTACACCGAAAGTCATGAATTGTTTATCACAAGAGAAGGATACACTGAGGAATTTTCGTAATTTGCTGCAGTCTTGAAATTACCAGGAAGCAAGATCGTTGTTAGTATGCAAACAAGAAGCGTTTCAAATTCTTTCAAAAAGGTTTGTTCGGAGCATGAATCTCATGCAGCAGCTACCAGAGGATGTTTTTGCAATGTGTATATAAGCCAAACAACTATGTCAATTAAATGGGGCTCTAATCTGAGCTTCTATTCTTGTACTATCCGGCAACTGCATTTTTTAATTTGGTGACCATTTTTTCTTTGAAAGTCACCAAAAGGCGACTTGGAAGTTTTTTTAATTTTGAGCCCTGTAGATGGAAGAAATTAATAAAATGCTATTCATTCTTAAGGGTTAAAGGGTTAAAGAAACTTGAAATAAAGGCCTAACAGCAGGTGAAGTACTGGTGTATTTCTCTAACCCAGAGAATATGAAGCTGCAGTTGTTGCACTAGAACAACGTTTGACTACAATGCAGTAACTAAGAGGTTCAAGACATAAAAGCTCTACTGTAACAACAAGTAATAAACCTTTTCCCACCTTGTCATCAATGTTGGCCCAGAAGTGGCAAGAGTCTACAATATCAGTCACAAGAACTTTAAACTCCTGAGCTTTGATGTCATCCATGGTTCTAAGTGGTTTCTTACACTTCAAGAAGAGTTCATGCATCTCTGAATGGGTTAAAAGAATATGCCCGGGTCCTTTTTCTTTAGTGGCAACTGAAATCTCTGGTTTTCTAGTAGGACCAGAGTTGCCTTTTCCAACACTAGCCATAGAAGAAGAGCTGATCTTTACACTTTCCTCAAGTTTCTGATTATATATTGTTCTACCACTCTCCTGGTTTTGTCCAACACTTCTTTCGCATGATCCTTTCAATCCATTGACAAACACACCAGAGCCATCTCTCTTGCTGCTTCCTGAGCCAAGTGCACCATCAGAGAAGCTATTATATGTGGGTGATTGAGACCCCATGGCATTGCAGCTAGATACAGAGCTCTCACTAGAAGTAAGTGATTGCCCCATGGTACCCACTGAGAGAGTAAATGAGGGCACAAAAGGATCAACAATGAGCAATGAGGCACTAGACACCAGTAAGCTTTTATTAAAATGACCATAAATAATTGCCTTGCAAATTGAAGTTGGGTTCCAGAAACATCCTGATGGAAAATATTACCAACCCAGCAATGAACTCTCCCACAAAAGGGAGAGGGAGCCAACCAGGGCTCTTCTCTAGCAGAGCCACAGGTGACTGACTTGGGCTTAAGGTAACTTGTAACTTGTCTTTCAACTTGTCACAGTGGAAAGAGGAAAGGGAAAGAGGGTGGTAGTCTACAAGAACAGCCCCCTCAAGAATGCTAATAATCATAAAAACTCCATTAAATACATGTAAACAGCAAAGGGAATTCTCCTGTATACACAATTCTCTGTTCTGGAAAGACTGATTGCATCAAATTGTATCATTTGCCTCCTCTGCTTCAAAATACTGATTAATCTTATTGACTTGTAATTTACAGTTTTGCAAGAATTCATTTGAATTGCAGAAAGGAAATGAAATGACGAAACAGTTCTAAGAGTCATGTCTTTGTTACACTTGTTTTCAAGGCCCAGTGCAAGAAAGATCAGGTGGGCAGGTACCCAATTACACCATTAGGAATGAAGATGGAGCAGTGCCTTCAACAGACACTATGAACTTCTCACCTACTAAGTTGTCTTGCTGCTTGGCTTTGCCTTTCTGTTGTTTAGGAGTGATTGTAAGTATCTTATCTCCTATTTTTGTACCTTTCAATTTTTCTAAGGCAGCTACAGCTTCATCCTTTTGTGCAAAGTAGACAAAGGCATATCTGCAATTAAATTTAACAAAAACATTTGAAAAATGGATACAAGAGACAGTACTACAATTTTCTTTCCTTCAGTGAATGTGAATAGCAGGGGCATATACCAATTTTGGTAAAAAGTAAACAATGGCACCAAAACAAATCTTCAATTTGGCCCAAGGCTGTGATAAAGAATGATGCTCTCAAGCATGGGGCAACAAAACAATGAAACAATTCAAAGGTGATACATACCAGCATTTGTGCGATTGATAACTCATTAAAATACAAATAAATTTTTTGACATGTAGTTTTTTTTTTAAAATCTCTTGATCCCCGATGGTAACTTTCACTGAAAAATTTAGTTCACTCACTACAGCTCCCCTACAAAAGGTATTGCTAATTTCAATAATTAAACAAAATTTATCATACATCAATAAAAGATAAACAATTCCAACATGTTGGGTTCATAAACATGTACTTACTTCTCTTTCATTAAAATTTGCACTACTTTTCCATGTACACTGAAGATTTGTTTGAGTGATTCCTAGAGAAAACCAAAGAACTAATAGTGATCTTTATTTAAGTAAAGACAGATACACAATGAAAAAATACATTACAATGTAAATTTTAAAAATTTCAGTTTAATTATTACTTTGGGATCCCCCAAAAACCAACAATTTCCCTGCTGTCACCAACTTACTCTTTCCAAACAAAAATACCTTTTTTAAGTGAACTGGTTTTCCTAAATTACTACATTGGAATGGCTATAAGCAAATCATTCCTAGAAGAATTCTTATGAAGAGTAACTTGTTATCAACAAGTATTTCTGTAAGTTAAAATAATTCCAGTAACATGAAGCTTTCATCATTATTACAAATAGTAAATTCCCTGGCTTGAAACAACATTTAGGACTAATTGCATTTTTCCTTATGTTGAAAAAATTTCTCCAAGATCATTTCTCAATTAATTAACCCTTTAACTCCCAAAAGTGATTAACAAATGACTTCTCCCTATAATATCTAAACATTATCGAGCAAATAGGTCATGAGAATATTCAAACTTATCAGGCAGAAGTTGTTTTCCTAATTTACAAGGAAATGTGTATTATCTAGAGTTGAGAATTAACAATCAGATCTTTGGAGTTAAGGTTAAATTCCACTGTACCTGTGTCGTTCCTGCTGGAAAATTGCTCACATGAATGGGATATCCCCTGTTTTCCTTTATCATAGCTATCACAGAATTTTCTTGACCATACATTTTCTTTTTCTCTCCTGCCGTTCTCGTTGGTGACAGAGCACTTTCCGTTTCCCAGCTTTCTTCAGACAAAACTGTTTTCATTTCCCTTGGCAATGACAAAGGACTCCTGTATGGAACACTACTACTAGGTTCTGTAACAACAGCATCTTCACTCACCAAACCATTTGTGGTTACAGATTTTTTAGTGTCTATCTTTGATTGTTCCTTTCTGTCTTTCATTAATTTTGCATTCTGAACAGAGTTCCGTATAAAGGCTGGATTAATCTTCAACACAAAGTCACGTAATTTGTAACCATTCAAGTCACTCATTGCTTGGACAGCATCTGCATGTTCGGAAAACCTCAGAAATGCAATCCTAAAAATTTGATTTTTATCATAATGAAAATGAGAAAATAAATAACTATCGGTAGAACCTGAAAGTATTATACTTAACACTAGAGATAAAGCAGAATTTGCCAAGTACTATAATTCCTGCTGTATTTAAGCCAGCTCCTACTACTTCTCGAGGAAAGGAAAAAATTGTTTTTAGAAAAGCAAGAGTTTATTTGTCAGTGCTGCACTGCTTGGCATATTATGCACCAAAGTAACAGGAATCATTTCAGAGAGAAATAATTATTATGTTTCGAAAGGTTCTGATTTGCTCACATTAACTTTCATTTTCTTCATTGCTTACATTAACTTTCATTTTCATTTTTTTGTTATTAGTGAATCTTCAGTCTCTAATAGGTTACTATTTATAGCACATTGTGTCAAAGTATTATCAGCACAATACAAATTGTATATGTATAAGGAAATGCCACAAAGCAGGCCTTGGCAGACTTTTTATGAAATTGGAAACAATCTCCCCTCCTACCAAATATACACAAACATGGCAATGATTAGAGCTGATGTGCTCCACTGACAACCAACCTGTTAGAATTTTCTATCTTCACTTCCTTTAAACTTTTAAAATGCTTGAAAATATCCCTCAGTTCACTCTGCAAATATAAGTAGAATTTAGAAAGCCAGATGAAAAAAGAACCAAAATTAAAATCACTCACTTACAAAAACAGAAATAATCAGCGAGAAAAATTCAGCTATGTCAAATTTGTGTAAGAGAATCCTGAAAATCTTCTGCATAAAACTTTCAGTCTGATCTTACAAAGAGGCAAGACTGTCTTAATACCACGAACTTAGCTTCAGCAATCCATACCCTCCACAACAAGGCTAACAATTTTTTTTCTCATTAACCCTTCAACCCCTAAGAGTGTGACTAACATCTAATTTCTCCTTATAATATCACCTTTGAATCACACTTCAAGGTCACAAGAAGAAAGGAAATGATCACCAACTAAAGAAGTTCTTGATTGTTAGACAAATTCTCCTACTCAGTACCTTAGGAAATGTATGGAAAACAGTATGGAGATTATGTATGATGATGTAAGTCGGGGTGTAGAGGGTGAAGTCTCGGGCCTGTATTAGATTTGTGGTACGTGGGAGCAAACCAATAGGGGAGCTACTGAAATCTGATACACAGCTGTTAGCAGGAATTAACCCCCTGCTTTTTCCATCATCCACTTTTTTTTGTTCCTCTCCATAAAACGACTACGTGGGTTTGGCTGATAAGGACTTCAGTCTGGTTAGTGTTCAAAAAACCTTTCATTATAACACTTCGCCTGAAAATTTTACAACTGAAAAGTACACTGGTTGAAATATTGACTCAACAACTTGGCTCATATCTCTGCAATTAGAAGGGAAAAAATTATGTGCCATTCAACCCTTCAACTTGCATGAGTGACCAAGACAGAATTTCTCCTTACAAAATCAACACAACATCAAACAGACAAGGGATGAGAATATAGAAAAATATCACTTTGAGGATTATTAGTTGATCCAAAACCAAATTCTTTGAAATAGCATCACAAGAATTGTGCAGAAGACAGTAAGGAGAATATGAATCTTAGTAGTAAAAGGGTTAAATGGAGAGAGGCAGGTGAGACAACTAAAAGTAAATTTATTGTATACAAACTTACCTCTTGACAATTTAATGGCAAATGCCCGATATGAATCCCGTATAGCCCTTTAAAGTTTGGTAAAATGTCTTTTTTTTGGTCTGAATCTACCGTCACTTTCAAGGAAGCTTTATCGTGTACAACAGTTCGGTCTTTTGATTTGCTCCTCTTGTTTCGAGGCCACTCTGAAGGATGCAGAGGGTTAAGTCCATTTGGGACACCTTCGGCCTTCTTTGCATGTTTGGAGATAAACACCCCCTTTTCAGGAACTCCAAACACTTTATTTTCTCCATCCTTTACGGAAAATTCCAGCCTTGCAACGTCTGGGATAGCCAGCAAAAATTCATAGAGGTCTTGGAAGCCATACTTTTTGAAATCAAGTTTTGAGTTTGTCAACTGATGATAATCTTTCTCTACCCTCGTTTGCTTGATCCCCTTTATGCTAGATAACAACACGGACCTTAAAGATATCTTAACTGACTGAGGCACTTCTCCAGCCATTGAAAACAACAAAGTCCGTGGAACATGACCTGGTGATTAGCTTTTCCAAAACAATCAAGGCGACTGTTGCAGACCGTACACACGACCACGTGCCTCAGCGGCTATCATATAAATACCAGGCGCGTTTCTAAGATCACGGTGATCAAACGTGCATGCGCTAAT
Organism: Pocillopora verrucosa; assembly: GCF_036669915.1. Taxonomy (NCBI): domain Eukaryota; kingdom Metazoa; phylum Cnidaria; class Anthozoa; order Scleractinia; family Pocilloporidae; genus Pocillopora; species Pocillopora verrucosa. The sequence goes on along the minus strand of NC_089315.1, from coordinate 7,773,331 downwards.
GAGTCAGTTTTGGATAGCGATAAATTTCAGGGAAACGATGTTATGTCACGCAAAAGTCACGATAAGAATAGTAATTTTTTATCAAACAAGTTACACGCTTTTTTGAAAAGCATTGTGATTGAATGGCCTGTGTGGTTGTTTATAGCTCCTCCAAGACAAATTGGTTTTCTCGGATCTGACTGCTTGAAAGCGAGATTTCGGTCCGTGTCTCTCAATCGTTTAATCGTCTAAGAGAGACAAAGCAAAGCGGTTCTGGGACGGAAGGGATAAATGCAATCTAGAAAGCAGAGGCCATTTCTTTATTTGCGGCTACTTTGAAAAAAAAAGTTAAATTGAGTGCAATGCCTTAGCATGCCCACTTCATTACGGTAGTTTCCTTTTTAAATAAAAAAAGACAACAACAACAACTTTGTCGGCGATATGTTTTGGATAATTTTTACTTCTTTGCGATATAAACTCTCAAATATAGTCGATGGGGGAAGTCGAGGGCCTAATAATTCTCAGTGGGGATAACGCTATGCGACGGATAAATCTCTCTCAGCCCTGGATAAATCGCTACCCAGTGGATTAAAAAACGTATTTCCGTCTTAATATCTAACGCCCGATAGGGATTTATCAAGTGAATAACGTTATCCACTCCTAGAATCTGTGATTAGGTTAGCAATTCGCGCCACTCTCTCAATCTGTGACTGGGTTAGCAAACTCGCACCACTCTCTCAAGTGAAAACCGGCAATTAAGACTTGGTCGCCCGCGTTTTCCCGCGATTAGGAAGTTTAGTTGATTTCACTTCGAGTTCTCATCGGTTTTGAAAGGTATTTTCCTTTCTTCCGATTAGTCAATGTGACTTCTTCTATTTTGATTTAGGAAAACAATCTTAGCAAAGAACACAACTGCTCAGGAGCTGAACGGGGGGTGAAGGAAACTTCGGTTGGCTTTCGGCCGCCGGACAGGAATGCCGAACAAGAAATTTTTTACCAAAAAATGTTTATTAAAAGACTATTGCGAACAAATATTCTGATATTTTAGCATTCTACTCAATACACAGCTTTTTCAAGTGAATACAATTGTTGCAACGCTGTAAAGATTTTCAATGCACCTAAAAATTATTGGTCGCCTGCAACCAGAACTTTATTTGATACCTTATCCGTTTCAGCAAAAAGTAATTTATATGTACTCTAGATTAAACTAAATTGCAGAAATAAAAGAGTTTATTTCATGCTTACCCGAAATAAACAATCAATAACCTTCCCCCTAAAATAGGATGGGAGACTTTAAGCGTTGGAGAGCAACCTTTATTGAGAGTGAACAACTAATTAGTTTTCAACTTTCAGCAAGCGTCAATTAGGCTGCTTTTGCATGAAAAAGTTTGAATGAAAAACGAATTCATCTTACTCGCTCAAAAATTAACAGATGTCCAGCGGTTAGCTGGACATCTGTTAATTTTCGTAATTCAGTCAAACAAGTACAATGTGGTAATATTACAAAATTCTCAAAAAACTCGACACGCTATCTCAAGGGGTACTCTTAAGTTTTTGAGCTGAAGACAGCTTGCTTGCTTATAAGCTAGCCTAAGGCGTAAATATCTGGCTGTTAGAGAATTTTCAAATATCACTTTTTATTGTAATAAAAAGTCTGAATATTACCCATGCTCGTGCATTTTAATCTGAGCTGCAGAGTGCATATTGAGCATTTCTTATAGATGTGAATTGGAATTCCTAGAAAATCATATTAAAACAATTGATCGTGTAGTGTGATCCTCCGGGTAAGGGTAGTCTGGAAAAGTACGGTCGACAGATGAACGCTACCAAGGTCTCTCAGCCAAGATTCAAAACATTCGACTGACCACAACCTCCTCACATAACTCTGATGATGGCTTCCAACTATATTTTTGAAACATCTGTCTCTCCCACCGAAAACGGCCATTTTTTAAGAACTATCTGGAGCGGCATGAGTGCGCTTACCGATCGACTGTTATTATCAGGTTTAAATCATTTTCTTTACAATGAAGCAAATAAAGCAAATTTATTAAAATATTACTACCAGCGTCCACAGCCTCCCACAGTTTTTTCCTCACTTGTAATTAGTGAGCCACAAGCTTACACAGCAACAAAACAATAGAGAAGAAAAGAGGAGATTCTACAGCACTGTGCCTTGCTCCTGATTTGCTGATTTTCATTGTGCCAACATTGACGCTGGGATCGATTAGTATCGTGTTGTTGAACCTAGGGACGCGGAACACGAACCTTTTCACCATTCCGTTACGCTCGAACTTTGGAAAGCCTGGTGGAAATAGAACGTATTCGTTGTTTCCTGTTAAAGCCTGTGAGGGAGAGAGGTAAATGTATAGTATGTTAGCACCCTGTACCGATTGACATATGTATACAAACTTAAAATGACGATGGCCATGATAAAGACGAACCAGCCACCAGTCATTTTATTGTTACCCGCGTTAATGATATTTTTATTTAATAGCATAAAAATATTTATCCATTTTCACATCTTTTTTCCTTTTTGATGTCGACCTTTTCCTCTAGTTAATGGCGTGCATCGAATCACAAAGGGCTAATCATGAAAGGATAGCATTAGAACTGTTTCCTGGAAAATCAAGGATTCAATTGATGCGATTTTTCAGGAATGCAGATTTTTTTTGCACCCTGTGAGTAAGACTTTTAATCTTTCAGTAAATAGATAGCTTGCTCGGAAATCTCTTCTTTCGCCATCATAAGAATCCTGAGAGGTAACCAATATGTTTACTGACAATTGCTGTAACGTTGGGACCCTATGCCCCTTTTAAGGAATCTTAGTTCCGCTTTTCGCTGGTGAACCGTACACATCGTTTTTCGCCCTCCTTTGACACGCCACTTCACCCCTCCCCACGCGAGATCAGCCAAGAGACACTCACCCCTTTATTGAGCACCATTTCTGAGTTTCCACCCATGTTGAATATTTTAGGACAGTCGTCTTTATCATTGGGATCATCAGGAACACAAATGTCTTCTCCTGGTAGCTCATCGTCATCCACTTCTTCGGGTTCCTCTGCCACGCTTCTGATGCTCATTCCGACATCAAGGAACTGACCTATTTCGTTTGCACCAGTAGTATCATTTCTGCACACATCAGAGTTCATGCCGCAGAACTGCCAGTCACTAACCTTAAGAAAGGGGAAAGAGAAAAGGATTAAGACTCAATAAACGTGTAATCTAAAGACTTCCACGACCACTACCCTGTTGGAATCGAATCGTAACAAAGCATGTTTTTGATCAAGAGAGAAATTAAATCGTGGTGCAGACCCTTAGGGGGGTCAGGTAAATCTTATCATGACTCAACCAATATCCTCTGACACCCCTCCTCTCCGGCGATAAATATCGATCGATGAACAAAATAGAGTACATCAGATCTGCTCTCACAAATAAAAGCTCTCTGACCTGTGTACAAAAGGAAATCGATGCAACTTACTTTGATATTAAATTTGAAAGTTCCACTTCGAACATTAAATGACTCGTTTCCAAATTTGATTTTTCCTGACTTCAGAAATAGTACCACCTGAATTTCTAGGTTTGCTTGAGGACCAGCCAGGGAAACAGACAAGTTGATACGTTTGACAGGGAGTCCTTGATAAGTTGTAGAGTTATCCAACGACGAGAAGGTGAACTTTTGAATTTGAGTTACCAAGGAGGTCAATGCATGTTTCTTTTGTGTGGGACCGGTAAGACCGACCACATTTCCATTCGAATCTTTTTCTTCCATAGAGTCAACTTGAAATGTTAGCATCTCATCGTCGTCGTCGAAGTCCTCTTCCTCCAATTCCTCATCATCATCATCCTTGTCAAAATGAACTGCCTTTATTTTTCCTGTGTTGCCTTCTATTCTGACTGAAGTGTCATATCCCCGAATTGTAACAGTGTTGGCATTTGTATCGATGTCATCTTCGTCAGCCAAGCACGTTACAAGGAGAACGGCTGTCAAAGAAAAAGGCCAAGAGAGAATAAGTGTAATTTAAAAGGAAAATTTTCTGCTTTAAATTAACCCTTTGACCCATAAGAGTGACTAGCTTGTAATTTCTCCCCACAATTTCATCCTTGAATCACACATGAAGAAAACGAGAATAAAGAAAATAATCACCAAATAAAGAAGCTCTTGATTGTTAAACAAATTCTCCTTTTCAGCACTATAAGAAATGCATGGAGAACAGTAGGGAGAACATGCATAATGATGTTAAGGTAAAAAAGGTCAAGAATCGGACCCAGACTCTCAACAACTGGCACTGACTGAAACTTAACCAAGTTTGTGTTCTATCGGACGACTGGCTTTAAACCATTTCTGCTGAGACTAAAACAAACTCTTATAGTCGTTTTTACCATTATTTAAATCAAGAATAACCGTTTCCAAGAAGATGTAATCGTTAGTTGAGCAGAAAAGTTCACGTTCTGACTTGATCTTTCAAAATCAAAAGTACTTCGGAGGAGTCATCTGATCGTCTATAAATGAAACCTTGCATACATTAATTTACCGAGCAGCTCAAAGTTTAAAAATATTCGTTTCAACCACAGTTGAAAAGTCGAATCCTCGAGGCATTCATGTTATCGTCTTTTTATTAGAGAACACCTGGCTAGACACATAAATCCTTTGATCTAAGATGTAAATGATTCAAGATATTCTAGAATCAATATGATTTATGTAAATAGTTAAACGAGAAATTCGTATTGTTGCTTACTGAAGTGAGATTAGGATGAGTTTTTAATCCCAATATCCAAGTGAGGTTCAGAATTGCTCTATTGATTTGTGACATTAGTCCAAATCTCATATTACCTTCCGTTATGTTATTCATTAGCAGATTGGAAGAAAAGTATTTTAAAACAATGCCCGTTCGTGTTTGTTTAGGAGCGTTGAGTTAGTCTAACTTGGCACCTTATTGTTTGAAAAGAAATCTATAACCATATCTATTGCAATTATATAGCAGCAATGAATTCGTCTTAAAATATATATGGTAGCTGCATGTTTTCGATCAAACCAACATAGCAATATAACAAAGAGTGGATGAGCCTGCTAAAATGAAAAACGCTTTAGCAAATCAGCCAAAGAGCACGAAATCATACCATTGCCATTGGTTTACAGGCAAGCTGTCTCAGAGAGTAATTTGTATCACCTGGATGCTTTGGCTCTCTTCACAGTCCATGAAAAAGTTCATACGCATGAGCTGCAATGAATTTTGAACGTGCCTATCTCGGTATTAGGTTGTCGGCCTGTCGACTTTGGAAGAGTGTCACCTGGGTACTAATCTCTCCTCATAGAATGCTATCATTTTTTGTCAGCATGCTCGCGTTTGTCACAAAAAGACTACACATCGACCGTTTCTGTTATATTGTAAAACGTGTGAAAGTTTTTCTTTCGCGGAGTAGTCCTTACATCGATATTACTTCACAGGAAAATTAGACTGGAAGTCTCCTGTTGAAGAGGTTTATAATGGTTCGCCGTATGAGTAGGTCATAAAGATGTCATTCATTTTTTTAAGGTTGAAAATGAAATTATCTATTCACCTCTAATGTATTGAACCATTAAGCAAATTTCCATTTGTAATTAAATACACTTAAAGAAGCTTTCTCACGCGCATCAATTTCAAATCCAGAACTCTTGAAATTAGCTTTTAACAACAGAGCTACCTTAAGTGGAAAATTGAAAATTCACTGCTTCGACTAATTAACCTCTTTAAGTATAGCTTTGGCTTCAAAATATTTTTATATTGCTTTTATAGCGTTCAATATAGTGGCCTCTCTTTGAACGATGTTGGTTTTTCTTTTTCCTGAGTATGTTTTGAAAAAAACTGTATGTTAAATTTAAACATGTTTCATGAGCTGAAGCAAACTAAAATTTCAAATGAACGCCATAAGAAGACTATCGCGCTTTGTTTCGTAACAGCGCCATATCGATTGGAACGAATGAAAATTGAAGACTTGGACATTATTGCCTAGAATTATAATGGAGATAAATATATTTTTTGCTTAAATGATGAGAGGTAAAGATAATAAAACGAAAATACATGTAGATTTAAAATTAACGAAGTTTCCTCGCTGCTCGATTAGAATTAAATAAAAAATTAATCAGCGCAAGTTAATCAGTCGGTTAGTCACAAATCATTAATTCTCATAACAATGTAATTTCCTTAACAAAGGGGGAAAATTAAAGCTATTTTCCGGTCTAATTTTACGATTTTTAGTAGATATAACTCACCAAAACAGACGAACAGCAAGGAGAAACGAGAGGAAATCATGTCAGATTTCAGTGCTCGACTGTCAGGACTACAACAACCTCTTTCCTCGACGAGGAAAGAAAATTATGAAAACTTTTATTACAAGCGCATTAATATAGCAACTGATTGGAAACTAATTATCCCCTCGGGCTCTGACGTTTCAATTGGCAGTAACTTGTATTGATCGATATACCGTTGCATTAATATTACACCGGTTGTTGCCAAACATACATTTAAAAAACCCTGAAAAAGAGCTTACTTCAAGCGCGAACAGGTTTTAAGCGGTGTTCAGCTTCCCCCATCTCCACCTCTTCCTAATCTTCGATAAAATTTGTAAGAAAGATTTCAAACCCTTTACTGTATATTAAGATTGCAAGTATTTTGGGATAATGACTTGTTTAGCCAAATAAAGGTCGTTGTTAGGGCAATATTTCTGTTGTTTACGCGATGTAAAACTTTGGAAACACATTAACAAAGAAAAACGCCTTACGATCTGATGTACGTTGTGCAGTCTGAGGCGGCTCAGACACGCAATAGAACTTTCACAAGACTATTAAAAGTGCAAGACTGAAAGAACTAAGAAATCTCAGACAACACAGTAGATTTTTGCTACCAGGTAGAAAGCAAAGCTACATCATTCCGCACTGTAGAGTTAAATTTCTTAAAGCGCGTGACGAGGTATGAGGATTTTACACAATTTAAAGGTAGCTTAAATAGGGTATTTTAATACGCGCGACGCACGAGGAATCTATTAAACTCAAACCCTTAACGGTTCATTGTTTACCGAAAACCACCATTGTGCAAGTCACGTGACGATAATTAGAGTGGCAAAGACAGGAATCACTGAAATGGTTGAAGAGTTTCCTGTTTACACACAATTTATATCATTAAGTTTTCGTCTCTTTTTGTAACTTCTCTCTTTTCCTTTGTAACGTGTGGAGTTCTCACCCTTTAACAGTCCCAAGATATCATCTGAAGTTTCCCCCTTCTAATAGCTTTTATTTTTAAAATAAATCCGTGGATAGAGAATTTGTGTGTTAATCAACTCTGGGATTTACGTGTTTGAATGATTTTAGGCTTGCTCACCAAACTCGAAACTGTTGATGAACATCAAAAGTTTTCGTCCATTTCCTTCCAATGAAAAACAAAATCCGCAAGTGATGTTGATTTTGCTACTAACAAAGAGAAATATTTCTTTATAAATTTTTGAGTTTATTAGGATCGCACTGCTCGGGCCACGAAATAAAAGAAACTCTTCTCAATGCTCAAAACGCGAAGAAACTTTTTCACCAATCTTGATGTTTGCTGAGGACTGAAATGAATTTGCCGACAAAATCCGGACTTGTCTAGACGTCTGTGGGAAAGAATGTTTCTAGAAAACACCATAATCCGGTTTCATATAAGATATTTCACCTTTTATAAAACATGACCATTGATCAGAAAATTTTATCATGTCTATTTTAAGGTTGATATGAATCTCATTATTTTCTCACGGCACGATGTTGTTTGCTTCAAATAACGGTCGTTAAATACTTGTTACTCTTTCAGTATCATTTACTTATGGCAACCAGGTAAAACAAAACTAAAGAAACGAGGATGAGCCTGTTTATTTATCTGCTTCTTCAAACTAATGGCTTATTGAATCGTGTAATCTTTCTGTAACCAGGAAATCGCTGTTCACGGTATTAGTTGACAAAAAAAAATTGGGAGAGAAGAATCTCGACTTTTATTTAATCTGTTAGATGAGTCTAGGAAGTGGGCGATGAACGGGAATCGGTCTTGAAACTTTCTGTTGAGTGAGAAGATCGAAATCATAGACAGAGTTCCGAAATTTGAAATGCAGTTTTGTCAACCGTCCCGAAGCTCGAGAGAAATGAAAATATATCTTTCAGCACTCAGAATAATTGCTCCCTATTTTCTCAATCAACCCCTGGACAGCAGCTCGAAAGCAATGTATCGCATTCAGTTTATAGAAGAAAAAAAAAAAAAGATTGTAACGTTCGGAAAATCAAACTACTGTTTCCCTGCCACGAAATCTTTCTAACGGTCTTTCGGAATTATAGACTCAAACAATATTTCTGCGGGTGCTAAAATGTGATCGTTTTATTGGATATTTTACTTTCAACATATGCTAATTGCATGTTACGTCTATTTTAAACTTCCTACGTCATTTCTTGTCTCTCACAAATGTATATTTATCTTTTAGTTCACACAGAGGGTATGGCAAAATATATTACGCTTTCACTATCGGTTTCTAATAGCAACCATGCATATCAAAGATAAGGATGTTTAGTTTTCAGGAAGTTTACCACTAATAGCTTTCTCATTATCGTAAACTTATATTTCTTTTAGCAACTGAGATAAGGTACTTGATCGTTATCTGTTCCAGCAAATGAATAGGCAAATAGGAACTGAGAGGATTTTTTATCAAAGTTACCAGTTTAGCTTTTCATTTCATCAAACCGGGAAATGAGTTTTTAGATATGACCTTTGTTTAACGAAAAACATTTGAAATAAACATTTCTTTCCTCTCAGTGCCTTTGAGAAGACTCTTAGAGAAATAAAAGCTTTATGTTATTAACTTAGGTATCCAGGGACAACAGAGTTGTATTGTATTGTTTTCACCGTAATGAGAACCTCTATGGTATGTTTTGGAGACCGATTTAGTGACCAGAAAACCCCTTTTGAAATAAGAATATAAAAAAAACAACAACAACAGACTCAAAAGAACGACTACTAACTATGGTAGAAACTTGTAACTCGTTTTTTTTCTCAGGTAAGGATAGTAATGTAAAACCATGGCCACTGGATAAAAATTGTATTCTACCAGAAGGGTGTTCTTTTTATTATCAGTTTCAGTTGTTTATGATTGCTACGGAAAGGCAACAAACTACTATAAATGAACCTTGCAAAAGAGTCTGCTAAACCAATTAATAAAAGCAACACAGAGACGCAAACATACTAAGCAACAAAAGATAGGAAACGAAATGCAGTGATTGGCCAGCGTTGTGCCCTCCTCCACCAGGCTTGTTCGTTGGATTAGTAACCGCAGGGATGTAAGAACCAACATTGACACTAGGATCGATGAGGACTGTGTCGTTGAACCGTGGGATGCGGAAAGTGAATTTCTTCACTAGTCCTCCTATGTTCTCAAACTTTGGGTAACCTGTGGGAAATGCCACGTAGTCGTTGTTACCCGTAACCACCTGCGGGAAAATCCGAAAAAATAAATACAATTTAATTATTTCAGGAATTGTCAATAAGATATTTCAAGAGGAAGGTCAGAGCAACCGCATCAGCTTTTTCTTTCACAGCAATAAACGAGCCACCAAATACGAATACGTTTCCAATACTTATGGAGGCGGGGAGGGCTGAAAACGCGTTTGACTGACTTGTGAGCTCATCTGATAAATTGTGGGAATAGCTGGAGCCAATCAGGGTATAGAAGAGTCTTTCTGAGGGTAACAACAAATTAAATTTAGCCGGACAAGCAACCCCGAATTTCGACCCCAGGAACGCATTTCACGTCTAGTCATTCGAAAGACACTCACCCCTCTATTGAGCACCATGGTCGAGTTTCCACCCATGTTGAATATTTTAGGGCAGTCGTCTTTCTCGTCGGGATCATCGTTAACGCAAATTTCGGCGGATTCGTTTTCAGATTCTTCTATCTCTTCAGGTTCTTCTGCCTGACTTCTAATGCTGAGTGCAAGATCAAGGTACTGGCCAGTTTCATTCTGGTTGTTCTTAGTACAAATGTCAGAATTTCCGCCGCAGAACTTCCAGTCACTAACCTGTCATGGAATTAGTAAAGCTCGTTTGCATGCAAAAGTTGAGATGCTAACTAGCTAGCTTTGATAGATTCACTTCAGTTCCTGAGAGGTTTATGGGATTTGGTGGCGTTTTTCAAATTCGCTTGAGTAAAAATTATCGATACTACAAAGAAATTTCCAACCGAGTCAGGTCGAGCGTAATTCTAGATTGCACTGGTTTTGCTTAGCTTCGCTCTGTGATTGGTCAGGAAAACTTACGCCATCCTCTCAACCAATCACAGGCCTCACGATCTAATCGCGATTCGGTCACTCGCGTTTTCCCGCGCTTCTGGCGGTTTGCTTGTTTTTTTTTTGCGTTTTCCTTGATTCCATGAGACATTTTCCTTCGTTCTGATTGGCTTTTTTTATTGTTTTGGTTTGGCTTTATTGAACTCTAAGCCGGGAGAACTCTCCACCCTGGGTATTTAAGTGTCACTGTACCTCAGCAAATTTAAGTGATCTCACCCCATCTCTGGCCTAGCTGAACATAAAAGAGCGTTAGAAGTGTTCTGCGCTCCGAAACCCACTTTAATGTGGTATTGCGAGCGTAACCCACACAGATGAAAATTATGCCTTATCATAGCCATACTAAATACCAAACGTACCTTGATGTTGAATTTGAAGGTTCCACTTTTCACTGAAAATGTCTCGTTTCCAAACGTGACGTTTCCATCCCTCAAAAACAGCATCACTTGCAGATCAACGCTGGCGTTGGGACCAGTGAGGTGCACAGACAGGTTGACATTTTTGACAGGGATTCCTTGATAAGTTGACGAGTTGTCCAACTGTGTGAAGGTATACTTTTCAATCTGAGATACCAAGGAGCTCACTCCATGTTTTTTCTTTGATGGCCCCGTCAGACCGACCGGGTTCCCAGCCGAGTCTATTTCCTGCAGTGAGTCAATTTGAAAAGTCAAAACACCTTCATTGTCGTCACTAAAATCTTCCATTTCGCCTTCATCTTCATCGTCATCTTCGTCATCGTCATCCTTCTCATGATGAACTGCCCTTATTGTTCCTGTATTGCCTTCTATTCTGACCGACGTATCATTTCCACGAATTGTAACGGTGTTGGCAGCCATGTCTACGTCATCTTCGTCAGCCAAGGATGTCGCAAGGAGGACAGCTGTAAACAATTCGGCAAGTGAATCAGGTAAATAACTCTTTTGACCAAGTTGGAAATAGTAGTGACTGCAGCTTAGCAGTATTTTTTGTTTGTTTGTTTGTTTGTTTGTTTGTTTGTTTTTTTGTCGTTGTATTCAAAATCTGCCGATTGGGTCCAATTCTTAACCGCGTTACCAGGAGCTCGTGAAACAAAGAGACGCAAACACAAGTCTGCTAAGCTATGTGACTAATTTTCTGGAAGCCGTTTTCAAGACGCCAAGAGATTGTGTACAGGAACGGGGATAATTGTGAAGGCATTGATATGAAAATTATTTCAGTTTTTAACCTTGAGAAAATGAAACACCTTTTACAAAAAAAGTTTTCACGGTTCTTTAATAGTCATTATAAAGTTAACTAAGGTTTTCCGAATATCGGGATGAACTAGTGACTGAAGATGTAAATGTTTATGTTCCTGGGGTAAAGCATGTTGAGGTCGAGTTTATAAGCTGGTTTACGACATGGAACAAAAAATTATATTGGCCTCGAAGAGACTCAGCAGCATTCCATGAAAACATTTCTTTCAAAACGATATACACACTTGGATACACCATCGAATATCATAATTGGTCTAAGATGAGAGTTAATCGTTTGACAAAATTAGTGAGCGTTCACGCTAAAAAAATTCAATTCATTGCACATTCAATGCTTACAATAAACAGAACAGTTCTGTGCTGTCAAACGTACAAACCAACTTTGCAATATAGCTCAAGGTGAACTGTCATGGCTGCCATGGACGGAGTAAATCATCCTGCTTAACCATCTTATTGTCATGAATAAATTCCCAAAATACTTCACTTATTCAACTGATGCTGAAAAAATGGCATGCGCTTTGTATAGTTTTCGTCGTTCGTCTCAACAAATAAATAACATCCGCCAACTTATGTCAGAAGCACATGGATTTATATTTTAAAATTTTAGGATTTTTTTTCCTTTTTCAATCGTTCTATCTAAGTTTCAGGGAAAAGCAGATAATGTATACTAGGATTTGTTCCTGTCACCCAATCAACAAACGAGCAGAATCCACATAAATTTTGATAGGTTAAACAATATTCCTTTTTTTTGTTATGACACCGTTAACCCATTCTGCTTTTCTCCCAAAGGGAGAGACAGAGGCGGGAAAGGTTTCGAATGAAAAACGGTCTCCTGAGTTTTCCGAACTACTCTTTTAAGGCTAATCAAAGGGTTTCCGTAAAGGTTTAAAAACCGATCGAGTGATGGTGTTTCAAAGCTGCTTGAATTACTGAATTAATGGAACTGCCGAATTTCATTTTTTTTTTAATGTATAATAACGCTTGTAAAGTCAACGAAAAATTTGCACTCGATAGTTTATATCGCTGGCAGATTTTAAACCGACGAGATCCAAAAACGGAGAAAGAGGCACGATAAATGACATGTACATATTGACTGAGTGGAAAGGCTGGACTGGAAACTATTTGACTTGAAGTCATGGCGAACTGACTGAGCGCCGCGACGTCCTTGCGTTATGACCGAGAGCTAAATATTTTCCCGTACGGCCCGACCTAACACATTCAATAAACATTTTAATAAATGACCATCGTTCTACCCAGTTTTGGCTCGCAGCTCCCCGTGCCGCTGCGCGACTTCATTTTTTCATGAAGAAGGGAAATTAATCGTTTCATCCTACTTTCGTCCAGCATGTTAGTTGAAACTACTTACCAAAACAGACGAATAACAAGGAGAAGCGTGAACGAAACATCTTGGCTCTCAACACACGATTGCAGCAAATTCTTTCGTCACCGCGCACAGAGAGAGATATAAAAAAGAAACTACAACTTCACCTGTATTTATTTGGAAACTGCATGAATCTTGTGACGTTTCAATTGGTAATATTCGTGTTTGAGTGCCGTTTGCATCATCAATATATTTGCTGCTCCTTTCAAAATGTCGTGAACATTTGAGTACCACATTCTCATTCGACCGTAACCGATCAAAAAAAAGAGTTTTAGGAGGAGCGTGTAACTGCTCACATCACAACATTAATTTGTTATCATCTTTTCTTAATCCTCTCTCTTCTCTTCAGTGGGTGATGAAATTGCGTGTAGATAATTAAAATCGTTTATTTCTGGTTTCGATTGTTTTGGCCCAGAGACTATTTGAACAAAGGGAAGTGATTGTTGAAGCAATATTGTTGTTGATGGAATGTATAATTTTGGAAACTTTCACTTGAGAAAATTTGCACGGACAGTCTGCCATAGCCACAATGTCTACAATCCTTTTTGTGTACCAAGAAAAAGTTGCTATTTTGATAATCTGCCTCTATTATCCAATTTTATAAAAGCACAAAGGCTTTTAACATGAAGCCTGAATTATGGGTCGACTTATATCAGACATTGTTTGAACTTTCAGCTTTCAAGGTTGCGTGATACACCTGCTATGACCCTGAAGCCACTTCTGGCGAATGAAAATGAAATCGCTATGAAGGAAAAACAATGAAAAGCGTTCCCTTTTCGTTTTTGCGAAACAAGTTACATTTTCACGGACACGAAAGGTGTCTACAAACAAAGATACTATCAAGAAATTTTCAAAATTCGCGTCTCTAACTACTATCTACTATAGAGGCTACTATGTAGACCCACAGAGCTTTATCAGAATATGCACGGAAGTGCAATTTTTACTCAAATTTTGAGACCAAGAAGGCAATATGTACGCATAAAAGATCGAAATTCATGGCCACCCTAAAAAAACCATCTTAAGCGTGAGATCCCATCTCTCCCGAACCTGTATAATATAACAAATATAAATATAAAGGCTTTTTGTATAATGCAGAATTTAGTCACGCAATGATTCCTCATTAAACCGTGATGTGGAGAAAAAAGGATTAGGCAAACTTTCTAATGATATTTCAATATTTGTTATATTTAAGTAAATAAAAATTGCGTGCAAGAACCAACCCAGAATAACATCATTGCGCGGGGTATTGTCTCAAGGTTTCTTCCTAGAACGATAATCCAAGGGCTTAGCCTTCGAAACATCATTTCTGTGCACACTTAAAAGACACTTTGCGGTTTGTTATAAATGATTTGAATGTACTTAATCATTTTATAACGCTCTTGCGACCCGGTTCGATGCCGACAAACTCCGCCTCCAACAACGAAATAACAAAGTCACCATGTAGAGGACTGAGAAAAAGTAAAAGTAGAGAAATTAAGATAAATTGAAACAGTAAAATGATAGCCTCTAGAAGTCACTGATTGTTATGGGACCGTTGCTTCTTGTAATAATTGATAAATGTCACGAAAAAAATGAGGCATTTTTTTGCATGTTTATTTTCTGTGTACTTAGATGCTGCAACGTGAAGATTCCTCGATTCCCAACGCATTATCCTTGTTGAAGTAGATAAAAGCTGAGATCATTCAGAATAATGCCGGAAACTTTTGACAGTCTCGATTCTGATATTAATAATGACAAGTTCGCGGCCAAATGAAAAATCATCACACCTTAACAACCCTTTCGATCAAAAACAGACCACAACAAAATACAATATATTTGAGTCCATGTCAATTAAAAATATCTAGGGTGATAACTTTATTGCAAAGAAAAAAAGGCGGTTGTCATTGGCAACGCGACAGTAAGTCGGGGTGCTGTAATGTTTTTTTACGACAAACATGAAAAAGAAAACTTCATCAGAAAATTAAATAAATTAAAAGAAGAAGCGAGAATTGATAACGACGGACAACAAATCGTGCAGTAGGGGTCCAAAGTGCGTGTTTCATTTATTCATTCATCCATTCATTAATTTTTTTTTATTCCTCGATTTTATTTCTTACTTTGTTATTGTAATGCTGATCTAACGTTAGTATTTGTAACAGCAAAATAGTTAATTGTAAATCAAAAGTACGCAAAGCTTTTACTTAGCTCTTGAAACGTTAGACTAGTTTAATATTAAAAGTGATCTTCTCTTACAGCAAACATTTTGATAGAAATAAAAATGTTGTGAAAAAACAGAGGTAAATAAATAAAGAAGTAATGCCGCGTCTTTGGACTTCCCTCAGGCCAGGGCGCTCTTGCTAATAATCCTCAGTTGAGACTGGGAATGATTTTGACGAAAACTACGTCAACTTACGGCCAAACACGGCCATTTTCCATAACTGGCGCCATCGCTGAAATTTTAAAACAGATAATCTGCCAATATCATCTAATTTTCTTTAATGATGACAGGCGTGTTACTCGTAGCAGTTTTCTTTTGTTTGTTACTGGGTAAGTGAATTTTGCTTTCAAACACATTCAATGATTACACACGCTCTACGTTTGCTGTAAATTGAAACCAGATGCAGAATTCAAATTTTCTACTGTTCTGAGTTGTTTGTTTTCAGACTTTTCTTCCTTATGAGGAAGCAGAAATGAAAGATTTCCTCTCATTATCTAAGCAAATCAAGCGAAAAATGGCTGCTTTCTCTAGTAAAGGTCTTAAACTGTATTAAATTGAGAGAATTTGTCGTCATGCAAGCGTTGCATTCGCAATTCGAATTTATCTAACGGTTAAAACAGGTTCATTTGGAACTATTTTTGACGCCTGGAATCTATATTTTTGAAGCTCCTGACGACAGAAGGCTATAAGTAATTCGCGGTGCTGAATATGCCAAATTCTCGTAACTCTTCAACCGCTACCACTTCAAGCTAATGTAATATTTGTTTATTTCCAGGTCAATGCACTCAGTGATCACTTGCTATGGAAGTCTAGATTTATTTATGCTTCACATAATACCCGTTGTGGCATTTATCAAAATTGGATGAAAGAATGTGAAGTTCCATTCCATTTTTTATTATCATACAGAAAATTTAGTAAATTGATTCGTTGGCCTATTCTTTCTTGCTGAACTCGGCTTCGCGGTTATACCTTTTAACGAAAACATAAACTCACTGATATTTCAAGTTTCTGTCAACTCTAGAATCTTGTCATTTTTCATTGAATAAAATTGAGGATGTAACTTAGTTTGTCAGGTGTAGTTCAATTTTATCTTTCCATTTCAAGTCTGATATTGTTTTGATTGTTGTTTTGATAAAGTTGTTTGTTTGTTTTCACACAGGTGCAAACCCTGAGGCCGGTCATGCCGATGAAGGTCACACCGCAGATGGCATGGAGGTGGGTTCAGGTGGCGTGTTTTGTAAAGCTGTTGCCCGTTCAGGGAAAATCATGTGTGCTCGTCCTCAGAAAGGGAAAATACAAGATTATAGCGAGAAAAACGTCGATCGCATCGTCATTGAGTTCGACAGTTTGCAAGAGAAGAACAGTGGTGGTAACATGGTTGGAAAAGCCGGGCGGAAAGGACATCAATTTGACTCGTTTGCTGGTCAAGACTTTAATTTTGCCGGCTTGAAAGATGTAACGTATCAAGGGCTTCATGCAAAAAATTTCAATTTCTCTTCTTCTCTACCCGGGCCGAATGCAACCTTTACGGTTTTGGCGTACATGTTTGAAGATTTTGGAAACATCACGTTCGGGAACGAGACTTCAGAGATGAGGAAGGGCATGCTCAAGTTTAACATTCAGGTATGGCTAATAGTATGAAGATTAGGATCAGAGAATTGTACTCGACTGAAAACATGAAATTTTGTCGAAGGTTACACCAAGACATTTTTACTATGCTCAATCGATAATTCAAAACAAAAGCTTTAAGGGCGCCTCATCCTCCCCCTCCCCTCACCCCTCTCCCTCACACCAACTTCCCATTCCTACCACCAACAGGTAAGACTTGCCAAGAATATAAGGCTTATTTATACCACGAAATTTTCCTGGATCAAATTCTTAAGTGCAAGAAAGGAAAGCAGGCTCACTGTTGATAGCACTCAGGCTACGGAATTTATTTCTTGTTGATCTGTAACGCCGAGGGAATTTTTAAGAAGCTTAGTCATTTATATGTTTTAGATCACGGTCTGGTTTTATTCGCTGACAAATCAACACAAATTCTTGTACATAATATCCAGCTGGCTCCTGTTCTTCCCTTAATTTCCCTAGTCTTCTGCAGATTTACTAGCTACAATGTTTGCTTAAAATTTCTAAAATCCACCATGGTGCAATCCCTTCACTTACCAACACGTAGAAGTCTACCAATGGTTTTTCCCAAGAGTCACCGCCTTTCAAACGGAAAGGGTTATTTAAGTGTTTTTCTGGGAGACTTCAGCCGTTCCAACCTTGGTTTTCTCCAAGAGAGCACGACGTCCGTTGGTGCTTAGCGCCCTCGTCGAAAGAATTAGCACGATTTGCATTACACGGACGGAGATGTGCGAAGAACTTCAGCATTAACTATCTCTTCTTTTCAGATTGAAAACTGGAAATTTTGCTCCAATTCAAGTGATGACTGCGAGAGTGCTGATCGAGGAGAATTTATAGATGTCACTTTAGTCATCAAAAGTAGAGGAAAACCAAAGTTTCGTTCCGAAGAAGAAAAAGAAAAGCTATTAAAAAAAGCTCGCGCCGGACGACACGGTGGACATGGAGGAGGAGAGGGACATAACCATAACGGTGGAGATGGACAAGAAAAAGGTTCACAGGAATACCATCCCAGGTGCTTCAAAAGGGGGAAGTACAACAAATGTCCCAAAGAGTTTGATATCGGAGGGGGATCAGACATGATGCTCAGCTCACAGGTAAAACATTATAAGTTCACGGGCGAAATGCACTAAATTTCTCTGTGAAGAAAAAAAAACATAAACTAGCCAAGAAAACCATTTTAAAATGTCAGATGGGCTATCAGTTTACTGATAAGTCTTGGTCTTGGAACATACGCCCACGACCTCCTTTACCTCGATGTATCTATGAATTAAGTGAACAAAGAACAGCTGTTCTTTGAAGCAGTCTCCTAGCCTGAGAGAAGTTACTCAAGATTAAGGCTACATGTCGATTCTATTAATCCTTTGGATGTGATCATTATGGTTAGCACCAGACCACTTATAACCAAGTTTACATGCTTCCAATGGTACTTAGGATAGGAAGTGTTTGGCTAATAAGCTTATATTATGAGTCCTGGTGTTGCTTATTTTGTATAATTTTATACATAGAAAATACTCCTGATTAACTTTTTACTTACCTCTTAACATATATATATATATATCAGTAATCATATATTCCAGCTCTTACTCAAAACACGAAGTACTCCAATTATATTTGTCAATTCATGTAATTATTTGTCATAAGGTGAGAAGGGGTGCATTTAGATTTTTGTTGTACACAATTGGCACAGAGATGTCCCATTATTTTCCCTTGACTTAAATTAAAACATGGGGTGACGGTTTTCGGAATTACATCCTCTATCCCTGGGGGATGTTGAGTCTCGACTCGGTGTCATGTCATGCTAATACTGTAGTGTCTTAAATACATAAACACAGTATAAATTCTGAGTTACAACACACACATGGCTAGAACGCAACTTTGTACACAATTCCGAGTCACGTGATAATCGCACTAGTCCCAGGACTCTACAATTGCAATATTGGCAGAGTGTAGAGGGCGTGTCAGGCGTGTCTTTCCCCTCGGCCCCCTAGAGGCAAGAGGTGCAAAACACAGGAATACCACTGATGATAATCACCTGGCCTGCTATATTTGTTGCAGGTGATGGTGGACGATGTTGTGATGGATATGCCTGGAAATGGTGAATATCCTAAGTATAAGGAACTCGGAAACAAACAAAAATTTATCTTCCGATTTCCGAAGGCTGCTAGCAAGATTTTATACGATCCAGGCCTTGAGGTCGGAGCGCAGTCTAGTAATGAGAACAAATTAGAGGCTGGAAAAGTTAACGTTCTGATGTTCGTTACTTTCCTAGCTTACCTTTTCACTTTTTGAGGATAAAAACCTGGCGCTTTGGGTTCGGATGCATAGATAATTACTTAAAATGCTTTTTGAATGCGTATCCAGTAAGAAAATGACTTCGTCTAAAGGGTTTAAGTTTTATTTGTTCATTTGTATGGTTTGCTCGTCCTTCTTTTAACGCCATGTCCACATTAAAGTGCTGAATTACGCGAACATCTTTATCAAGACTATTTTTATCCTTTATTAGTACTGAATCATCCGTAACTTGAATTTCCGATTTGTTGGCGAGCGCAGGGAGTCATGTGATGTTATACCAATAAGTTAAGAATATACCGCATATCTTACTTTAAAATTTGAAGTTAGATTCAAGACGGCAGGGGTGGTGGGGGCGCTTACTTGAATAAGCTTTCCCGAATCCAGGCCATAGTGATAGGTGTGACAAAAAGAGCGTCGTTGAACCGCTCTATTTGGTAATTATTTTGTCTTCTATCATTCGATCTACAGCTGGTCTTAAAAGCAGTGTTTTTTTTTTCACGCTGAACAACCGCTTAAGGTGAGGCCTGGCTATTTTTTCCAGTCCTGTTAGTTGTCCTTGAAGATGGCAGCCCTACCGGAAGCTTCTCAGATATCTCAAATGAAGAATTCACAGAAAAACAGGTTAGGCTTATCAAATAGTCAGTTAGGCTTATCATCCGCGAGAGGGCTGGATCGAGGGAGCCTTTCAATCAGTCCAGAATTCGATGAATATCCCTCTTGAGGAGCTGCTGGGAGCAGACTTTTGACAATTTCGGACTGCTAGTAAGACGAACGAAGTTGTTCGTGAAGACATATAAATCTAAATACGTCGAAAATCTTATTCCGATTAGAAACATATTTCAACGCCCAATTTCTGGTACTATTCCTCCGATAATGTAACATTTTTTTAATGTAAACACGTACTAGCAACTTGCTAGGCCATAAATGAAACTCATGGGATGATGTTTTCATCTCACTATTTTGTGTATCATAATATCTTCTTCTACCTTTTCGTCTTATTATCTTGTTTTTAAAGCCAGGAAAAGTTTCGGTTAACCCAACTCCACAAGGCTGATTCTTAAGTATGATTACGCATATTATACCGATACAAAACTTTTATCTAGCCTCAGCGAATTAACTAGCGGTTATTTGCCCAAGGCGAAGTCAATATTACTCGACAGTCTCCCAGTCGAGTTGGCAGGGGTAACTCGACAGTCTTTGCTCATCCGAAAGAGGGAAGTCTCTCAGAGAATTATCTTGATATTTTTAAAGCAACTGTAATTTCTTTCGTTTCCTTTGTTTCTTTTCTAAAACTCAATTCCCAGAAAAAAAAATTGTCTTCCGGACGAATAAATACTTAAATGCCTTACGGAGTTTTAATTAAGCACTTTTGTGTGCTTGACGCCATAAAATTTAATTTAGACTAGAGTCGGTGAGTCCAAAAAAAAGTGTTATTCACCATATGCTTCAAATTATAAGAAATGCGTCGAGATATTTCCATATGATTTAAATAAAAATAAAATACTAAACGTTCACACAAATTTCAATTTGAAACTAAATGTTTTCCGACATTAAGTATAAAAAAATATCATTGAAATAAAATTCTTTTATCGTAGTCGTCTAAAGTACGTTGCTCTGCGATTGAAACTTTTGTTTGATCTGTTCGGCTTATTTAAGCGTCTACAAAATTCATCCGTTTTAATAAAATTTTGCACAGTTCTCTCGGCAGAATCTTAGCTCTCTATCTTGGTGTATCTGCGAGTATATGAGATGATAGATGAAATTCACATTAAACTGAAACGGAAGAACGCCCTTTCTGAAATGCGTTGTTTGGAACGTTAGAGTTTCGTAGGTGGTAATAAATTATTAACATAGAAAGCACCTTAGATTAAAGCTGTAAACATCCTAAAATTGGCTTTTGCTAAAAGCTTTTTCTAATTTTCAGAATTTAGCATATTACGCCACCCCTTCTTTCATCTGTAACTAGAATTTTCTCTAATTTATTTTTCCACCTGCTAGGTCTTGCTCGCCCAAAAAGAGACCAGCCGGTGACAAGTTTTCAGTTGTATACGAGTTTTTGTCCTATATCAGCTCTATTTAATTTACTACAGCTTATCCTGACAATTACATCGTAGTTTTGCAGAGGTCAAGAACAGCCGTGAGGCTTGGCGATTAAGCGATTGCTTAGTTTGATAACAGCTATTCACGTTATCTCCTTCGGTTCAATGAGGAATGGAATTTAGAAATTAAAGACATCGTTCAAAGCAAAAATTACACTGTCACTGATAAAAATCTTATCGTGTTTTCTCAGTTGCTGCTCCTGTTGCTTTTTTGCCTTTGTATTTTTAGTATGTTGTTGTTTCTTTAATAAGACTTAAGTTGAGGATCTTTTCCAATTTTCAAAACAAAACCACTTCCAGTGCTTTTAAAACTGATTCATCCGGCTGATATGAACGGAGAAATTCACAGGTACTCAAACATGTCACACGATACTTCATCTTTTCGACAGCGCAGCATAACTACCTTGCTTTCCTTGTTTCATATGTCACATTAATTTCTGCCTTTGGTCATTTTGAGATAGACAACCTAGATCATTCATAGCTAAGGCTAAAACTATGCGCTGGGGAATATATTTATTTATAGTTGACTAGTGGAGGGAAGTGGCAAAAACCTCAGGCTGAACTTCGAATGCCCCGCTTTTCTGGAGTAAGCACTTCGTTTGCCTGCAACGTAAGAGGGAAGGTTCCTTACTCTCTTTTTTTTTTTTTTTACTCTGGGTTGTGGTTCTAACGAGTATCACCAGTGTCGATCCCCAGACCAGTTATTCTTGCATTAAGCGCTCTTTAAAAAATGATTTTAACATTACGGTTTTCAATTAAGAGAGCAAATTTCGAATTGGTCGTAAGGTTTGTTTCACCGCACTACGCCAGTTCACTCTACATGCGATATGAAAATAATCTACAATTGAAGATAATTTGATGACGAAAATAAGTTTCATGGTAATTTAAACGACTTTTCACTTTTCCGTTTCACAATCGTTTTCTAATTCCTGAATAAATGTTTATATTCTATATTCTGTGCTGTGTGATACTACTGTAACAGTTTTAAGATCTGGAAATCTCTTATCCTTTTTTTTTTTATTATTATTCATGCGGCTTAATCGGAGACTCCACAAAATGGAATGAGTACGCTGAATGACTTATTCATCATTCGATAAAGCGCTTCCTAAATTGAAGTGAAATTCTTATACTTAACGATAGTGTTATCAGGCTTATAGCAACCACATCAATCACATCCAATGTGAACACACCTTGCCCGAACAGGTCGTCTGATAAACACACTAATCCGAGTTTTATCAGGCGGATGTTTTTCGTTATGCTTTAAGAGTTCCATTCTTTACTTTTAAATCTTATTTCTATGAGGGGGTGATTTATGCAATTAACTCTGGTTTTGCCATTTAATCTTCCATATCCGGATGGCCCATGATTTGCCTTCATTAAGTATTCACTTTTTTTTTTTTTTCAGCCAAAGCTTTAGGATTAAATTATATCTGAAATTACGGTAATTTGTCAAAGTCAGAGTTCCTAGACAATTCTTTTCATCTAAATCTTAATTCGAAGTGTGGGTGATCCATGCAATTAACTTTGCTTTTAGCTCCTAATCTTCCATATTCGAATAGCTTTTGACCCGTCTTCATATCATTTCAACGGTAGGAATGTACTACAGGGATTTTATCTTTCACATTAATCTTTTATATTTTCAAAATTAAATTACTTTGAAATTAAGATCAATTCATAAATGCCAGAAATCTCAAAGGAAATCTAAACTCTAAGAACTTTCTTCATCCGAGAAAAGTTAGCAATTATGAGATTACAATATTTCCTTAGTTTATGGCGTTAAAACATTTTCTCTGCAGTAAACGGATCGAGTATTCTCGAGGCGTTTTACAAACGGCTTTTGGGGAAAACGGACAATTATGATTCCTAAATTATCATACTACACCGTTTACAAAATAATTACCGAGTTTCTCCTTCTGTTTCTTAATACTCTTTTTTTTTCAGAAAATTCATAAAAAAATTTTAATGTCTGACAGCGTTATCAGTATGGCATAGTCTGTTCATGACCTTATATAGAAGTAGTTCGTGTTTAAAAGGTCGCATCCTACTCGCTTTAATTTTTGCTTACTGTGAGACAATGTTGAATTTTGGTGAGTGATGTTGACATGTTTGTCCACTTGATACCGTCGTTTAGTTTATTATTCTGGTATCTTCATGAACGTTTTGCTATCCTGTCAACATGATACTAACTAGCGAGAAGCTGAGAGCATTTTATGGGCGACAAGACGAATTGCCCCCCCTCCTTAAATCGTTTTTCCAGATTTTTGTTTCGCATGAATTTGTAAGAAAAGCAGAAATGCCGAACGTTTTAAGATATTTTTGTCAAAGTTTTGAAATCATAGATTAACCCAGGAAGATATTAATGACAGAAGTGCCAAAGTCGCTTTTTCATAGACCAGCACATTTCAAGATCCTTCCATTAGTCATCATAATGAATTGGAAACTTTCCTCCCCATATCAGACACACTCCATCTTAATTGCAACTGGATTGTTTACATTCCGAACAAAAAACGGCTGCCGCTAGTCACACAGCACTTTTGCGTTTTTTGTTTATCTTTTCAGTCCACAAAAATAATTTGTCTTTCTGCATAACACCGGTACCAAGAGAACGAAAATGTAAACCTTTTACAGAAAACCACAACAGTTGTCGGGGAGGTATTGGAACACCCTCGCAGAAGTCGAGAATCTTCATGGAAATCCCTAACGATTAATTAAAATTCTTTTCTTTGATAAGTGTGAGTTATTTTCTCTCTGGTGGCTTTTTTGGCAATTTCTATCTTGAATAATGGTAAATATATTTAATTCAATCTTTATGTAATTAGTACGCTTTCATACAGAATAAGCCGGCCATATGGAAATCCGTATTTTAATGGTTATGGAACCTCTACATCCCGCATTTGAATTCTACGAGGGAACAATTGCATTTTGTAGCTTGGAAAAGGCTTTTTTTTCCTTTTTAGAACGTGGCACATTTAATTTTCAGACATACTTTTTGTTTTTGTTCAAAGAATATCAAACTTGACTTGCATTTGAGATGGCGCACCCTGATTTCAACGAGTTCGTTTCAACCTAAAGTTAATTTGATTTCCTTCCAAAAGGCATCGTTTATACTCAAAGACAAGCAGGTGGGATTTTGCATCTCTGGTCAAAAGGAATATCCATAGTTTTTATTTACTTTGTTCTACGGAGATAAAAAAATGAAAAATAGCTTTCGCAATCATATTGACACAAAGTCCCCTAAAGGTCAAATGTCGACATGACAAAAAAATATAAAGCGACTTTTCGCGGTGTCGCCTGTTAACCTCTTGCGATCTGCCAAGATATGCCAAATTGTGATATCTTTTCAATATGGTAAATCTGCAATCGAAAGACATGTATTCCGGCGTACTGCCAAATGTTTGCTCAACTAAAATCTCTTTAGCTATTGTCAGTTGACAATACTATATCTGACAAATTAAAAGTGATTCTTCTTCGAAAATAAAATATCATATATTCATGACAACATTTATTTTCTTGAGCCCCAAATCATCAACATGAGTTCGAAGACACGTATTCTTAGAAGCCGTTTTTTTCCTACTGGTAAAGGGCCTTTCACACTGGTTAAAATTTCAATTTTCAAGTCGTTTGATTGCAGGTCGTCCATATGCATTTCAAGTGACAAATTGGGTCAACAACATGTCAAAATTTGAGTCTCTAGAAAAGTATTTCTTACAGTAATTTCTAAAGAAGGTTTTTTTCATTGTCAGGTACGTATCTTTTTTTTTTTTTAGACTATTCAATATTTTGGTCTTCGACAAGAAATCATTAATTCATAAACAGGCGTTGTAACTTGTCTGGGAAACCGCCAAAAAATTTAACGCAGGATGATATGGGCAGATTCTCGGTTAAATTCATTTCCCAAAGAAATTGTGAAATGAAATATGGATCCAGTCAACGGCTTTTCAGCTGCATCTCAAGAAGCATTCTCATTAAAATTATTCGCTTTTGGCGGAAAGAAGTCATACAGTAAACCTGACATGAAGACAATACATAATTTTTATTTTCTGACATCTTTTATACAAAAAAATCCACCCAACATTAATCACGTTAACATTTCAATGTGTAGAGATAATTAAGCAATTGAGGCCTCCTTTGCATAAAGAGCTGAAAAATCCCAGTTAATCTCGCAATCATGGCAAATCCTTGCCAATCATTTATTAAAGTCGACCGTAATGATTTCAAAGCATTGTCTCGCTGTTCATGAGCAAATACTTCGCTTTTGTTTGTTTGCAAGAATACACAATACCACCTTTCTCCAACTCAGTTTATTTCATGAACATGCTGTATTGATTTTTGTATTAAAAAGCAAGCTTTTAAGTCGGCGGTTCTTTTGTAGTTTAGCTACAGTTGACATTACAGATTTTAATATTCTAGCGAATTTTTTACCAAAATGTCAGTTCAAAGGCTATTTAACAGGCTTTTTAAATACTCTTTACAAAAATGAAAAGCTATCTAGGATTTCGCAATTGTATTTCTTGTTTTAGAGAAATCGTGCCAATATGTAGGCTTCTAACTGTATTTTCCTTATGATTATATAAAACACGAATGATTTCAAAGTAAATCACAATTCATATTGAGTTTTAAATTCATTTCATAAAAGCTTTATAGGGAATCAAGGTGTCACCAGCCCAGTCAAAAACTGTAACACAAATATTTCAATTTTTCTCTTTTCTGCAAAGAAAAAAACAAGACTTTTTAAAGATTTATGCCACCCTGGTCGCAAAAAACCAAACGAGATATTAATATCAAGTCGTAGTAACATATCAAATTCGAAAGGAAAAAACAGCAGGACAATTAGTAATCTAAAAGCAAAACCGCCAATATTTCGTTCAGTTTAGTGATGTGCCTGAAATAGCCTCCTCAGAAATATGTCGACCGAAAGAAACCGTGCGGCATCGGAAAAGACGCAGAAACGCGTTCCTGAAGTCGCGCTTGAAAAACGCATACACCGCGGCGTTCAACAGCGACCCTGCTGTCATGGTGTACCACGAAACTGTCCAGAGTACAGGTGGAATGATATCGTCTCTTTGTAAAGCATCCGCGGCGGTCATGAAGAACACAGGCATCCAGCTTATAACGAAGATACCTGCTATCATAGCGAAAACTCTAGCCACGCGCCCCTCGCCAGTGACTCGTTTACCTTCGCGAGCAGTCTGTTGTTGATTATCGTAAGTTGCAAGTTTTGCAAGGTTCTTTACCTGTCGCGCGACTTCACGGAAGATTTTGATGTAGGCGAACAGGATGAAAATGTAAGGAACTACAACACCGCCTACAATGAAGAACAGATAGACTTTTTCTGCAGTTGTACCTTTCTCGTTGCCCCAGATCAACGGTAGAAGGCTCAATGGAATGGGTAAAATCCAGGCCGTGAGCAAGATTTTGGCAAAATGTCTAGTCATCGTGTAAGAATATCGCAGCGAGTTCATAACGGCTAAATAGCGGTCCAGCGTTACCGCAAACAAATTGGTAACGTTCGCGAAAAGAATAAGCGACACCAGATATCCATTGGCAGGGTTGGATTGGTCCGCTATGTTCACTGGAATTAACACAGCACCAAAGAGGATATCTGAAAGGGCCAAAGACACTATAAAACCGTTTGTGAAAGTTCGCAATTTGCGGAAGCGATACACCAGAAAGCAGACCAGGAGATTTTCCAATGTAATTAAAACGCCAAGGATACCCAAAGGTATTGCTTCGCTGAGCGGTTTTGTCGTCGATTCTGTTTGATTAGCCATTTTTTACACGGATAATCAATTCAAAGGTCCGCGTTGGCCACAGTACGTCCCGATGTGATCGCAAATTTCAATTACCTTGTGAAAGCCGAGTCGTGGTGGGGTTCCCCCTAAAGCAATTCAATAACTTGTTTCTTCGTTCAAATTCAGAATTTCACGATGTCCTGCGCGCCTTGTATTGTCTCGTTTTTCTTTGTACTCTCACTTTTAAACACACAATTCTAACCAGGTGTTTATCGTTCAATATTCGACAAGCATCCGTGGTGAGTCTGTTGAACGGAGCTCACAGCCGTGAAGAGCTCTATCGATGACTCGGAATCCCCTTTTAAGCTCTGCACGGTTCTAATTCTGCCAATCGGAATTCTTCTATGGGAAAACAAAGGCTTGCATGAGTGGAGTCACACTAAGGTGTCTTTGTCCTTGAATTAGCAACTCAGTTGGGCTGGCTTGCTTTATCTACGATTAATGACCGATAACCTCTCTACCAAAATGCGAGTTATGTCCAACCAACACAAGAGGATAAATATAAATAGCTTAGTTTCCTTTTTCGCGGTAATTGAAAAACCATTTTACTGGTTCAATTGACAGGTAAACAAAACATAATGATCCATCAAAACTTTTAGCGAACCACAACATAGTTTGAAGCTTGCGTGTTACTCAGAAAAAGTAACATGCACGCAAGACTTGTCGAGCAAAATACAAATCTGACTGAAATGATGTAATTTTTCCACCTGGACTAAAAGACTATAGTGCTTGCTTTTGCCACACGGAATATTCTGAAACGTTATTTTTGGCATTTTAATTGTCAAGGTGCATAGTATGCTTTTCTCGTTCCAGGATGTTAGTTCCTTGAATGAAAATTCGGCAAATAACATGTTCGTTCACAGCTATATTTTATAACAATAAAGATATGAAATAAACTTCGTCATAGCGTGCTAAGTGGCGTCTACTCGGTCGAATCGTGTCCAAAAGCATTGCGAGAAGATATTGCGCCCTCGCGGTGTAATTTATCTTCTGCTCAACAAACCCTTCATTGTTCAGCTGTTCCCGCATGTTGCGAACTTTTTAAGTCAAATATCGCTTAAGTTGAGGATAGACTCATTGCCTGCGGAATCTTTGAATGAGTTGTTTATTGCATGAACTGCAGCTCAAGCCTCTAGAACAGGTGTTTCATAACCCGCAAAATTTGTTTATATTCAAAATGATCTTTGTTTCGTCGATAGTGCTTGTTAATTCAATTTTATAACCCTGGCCTCCACTGGACACCTCGCTTTGCTCGTGCGTCATGAGGCACATCCCGGATGTTTCAACGTTCGAGATAATTTGTTTTGGATCACGTCCAGTTGTCTTTACACTTTTTGCTGCTATCAATTTTCTTGAAACTGTTTCCGTGAATCAGGCTTTCGGATATTTTTTTCTTCATTAGGAAATGCCAACCTCCTGTCCATAATTATGTTTGCCCAAAATAGCACAAAACACCAGAGGCAATGTACACTTAGACATCAATACCGCTATTGGGAATGATAAAATACGATTGTATCGCAAATAAGCGAAAGAAGATAGGATAAACTCGGAGAAATTTAAATTTAACTGTATTTTCATGAACGTGGCATTTTTGTGCCTGTCCATCTATTTGCACGAAAGACATTTAGTAAAACAAATCGAGCTCAATACTTATCAACAGAGATGCAAATTAAACCAACGCTGGCTTTAATGCTATAATTGCTTTTGAAAAAGGACAATTTTCCGACATTGTTTTGCTGTTGACATTGTTTTGAATGTTAGGGAGCAGTTAATATCGGAAAATTCTCGCCACGGCGTCTTTTTCAGAGCTCTGAATGATCATCCCCGTAGACCGACATGGGGTGTGAATAGAACCAATGATGTTTCCTCTTATCTTTTTAACCGTCGCCCAAAGTCAGTTGTAAAAAAATAATGAGCGAAAGTGTTTCTAGAGCATCTTTTTTAAACACTAAATTAACCTCACCTGTAGAGTGAAATTTTATTCCCTGTTTCTAAGGACGAGAAAACGAAAATTAGAAAGCGTTTGTTGCTTTGTCGGTTACCTTTTCCTGCGATACATTTCAAAGCAAATTCTTTATATTGAATCGAGCCATCTGTAGTCTCAAACAATAAGGGTTTATCCGGTCATAAACCTTAGAAGCAAATTAAATGACACATTTAAGACACTTCTTTTTCTCCGGAGACTTAAATGAGAATCTTAAAAAAGCTCGACTCTGAATTGACATCTTTATACATAAGGAGTCCTCGGTAGATCTTGATGAAGAAGCACCAAACGTGCAAGCTCTGAACTAAACCTTATATAAGCCTTACATTTCGTAATAAACAGCTGAGAGGCTCTTTGGCCTCCTAGTTTATCGTGATGTAAATTGTTTTAATTGAAATTTAAATCCTTCTCCAATGAGAGCTCGAATGGAGAACACTGAAGCTCCATAAAACGAAAGAAAAATACTCAATACTGAGACTTGATTCATTTTTCAACAACATACGAGAGAAAAAACAATATATTGCTAAACAGTGTTACTGAGACTTAGTCAAGAATTAAATTCAATACAGAAAAGGAATTTAAATCTAAAGTAAATTTCCATTTTGTGATTAGTCTCACCTTCATATGCAACATATATTTAATTTTTGCATGGAATTGAGTATTTTACGCATATATACCGTCTTTACGTGTTGCACGGAAATGCTTCAATTTTATATTAGTAAAGAATATATATCATTCTCAAAGAATATTAAGATAAATGCGCTGCGTATTTCGTAGGATCGCGATTATCACGGTAAATATAACTTTTTGCTGAGGTCATCATGACACGAAACAGAAAAGAAATACGTATTTTTCTAGTGTGAAATCGCTAATATAATTCATCTCTCGAAGTGAACAAAAGGGGTTAATCCGTTTGTAAAACGTAAAAGCAAAAATAAGCTCCATCCTTTCGAACTTTTATCCATCCTGAGACTCATTCAAATAGATGTCTGCAGGACTAGCCGCTGAATTGACAACTTTTCACAACAAGAGTCACTCGTCTTTAACAAAGAAGAGTCCCCATGTACCCTCT
The DNA here is from genome assembly GCF_036669915.1 of Pocillopora verrucosa. Taxonomy (NCBI): domain Eukaryota; kingdom Metazoa; phylum Cnidaria; class Anthozoa; order Scleractinia; family Pocilloporidae; genus Pocillopora; species Pocillopora verrucosa. The sequence goes on along the minus strand of NC_089315.1, from coordinate 7,743,353 downwards.
CAGCAATAAGCTTTATATTTCACGAGTTTATCTTGATGTGAATCATTTTAATTAAGATTTAAATCCTTTACAAAAGCTCGTCTCAGGATCATCGAAATCGCTTACAAATAAAGAAAAATCTTTACACCTGTGATTCAATTTCCATCTTTCCACAAAGTACTACTTCCTAAACGCAAAATGGAAAATTAGCGAGGCATTTATGCAGCGCAGCAAATCGAACCAGAACTAAAGGGGAACTCCGATAACTTGCCTAAAGATTAGTCTTTTAGTCAGTACAACAGATGTTTTTATTCGAATCTGGTTTGGGTTTTAACGGATAAGATTATGACTTACTGTCTATGCAAATGCACAAGCAATCTTGAAAGCTTTAGATTTATTTTTTTGATAATATTCTTTCCTGGAGTTGTGTTTCGACAAAGACACAGTGTTAATGGAACGAATGAATAAATCAATTAATCTGTGCACCACGAAACATGATTTGTGATTTTTCTGTCCAGTTGATCGCAAAACGTCTTAGAAAGTCGCAAACTGAAAGACATTTTAAGGTATATATGGAGAGCTTATACTCATTTGAACCAAATATAATTTGATTAAAAGCTTCTGCTGATAATCTCGGCTTTCTTAAGATTGATACCAAAATCAGTGTGATTTTTAACAATCTCTAACATCTTTAATTTACTTAAGCGGATGTCTATCCGTAGGGAAGAATATTTAAGCCCGAAGAGGGGCAAGAAAATATATTCTTTATATCGAGTGATCTTTGTTAGAAATGTCACCGGGGTATAAATTCTTCCACGACTAAAATCCCTTGGTTTTTCAACAAAGCAATTGACTAGTGTCAACTGTTAACTACGATTTTTAAGGCTACTCGTACTTTGTTCTTAACCCTTTTAACCCTGAGAGTGACTAGCATGTAATTTCTCCTTACAATATCACCCCCAAAATCACATATAAAGGTCACAAGAATAAAGGAAATGATCAGCAATGATAGAAGCTCTAGATTGTTGAACAAATTCCTCTTAGCAGCACCATAGGGAAATTATTGAGAACACTATGCCCATCAGGCAATCGAGGTAGACAGTTGTATCTTGTATCGTATAATGACGAGTTTTACCATGGCACGTGTCACTGCACCGTAAATGAAAGAATCCTTGTGGCGTCTTTACGGAGGCTTGTATACATTCGTGAGTACTACGAGATGTCTTTCCAGACCACTGTACCTGAACCGTGCTGATGACAATATTTTCAGAATCATTGTCTATTGCAGACCTAAAAGACAAACCATTCAACTTAGCAGAAAGCCTTTCTTCGGAAGGAATGTTGTCACTCTTCAGTTTGAAAGTCATGCCCTATCTCGACCCCGTCTTTCGAATCATCAGCGACAAAATATTTTTTGGCACCTTTGAATATCTTCGTTGAGTTCCGAATGACTTTCCTCAACCTAAAGTGCGGTCGTTGTTTGCTTTCATCAGGAATACCGGAGGGAAAATCGTGACTTTTTCGGAAGATGTCAATAAAACACCAAAAGTGACCTGGTCTGTCAGGATCATGCTGTTGCCTTCTCATACCAGGAAAATGTGCCAGAGCGCTGTTTGAAGTTATTAACTTCATCAAGTTTGACATTTTTTATGACATGGTTTATGGAAACTCATAACTGATGAAGGTTTCACGGCAAATGGCGTTGCACAGTCCCTCAATTTTCCTTGCGAGTTAACCAAGGTTGAATTACATTACGTTGCAAACTGAAATTTCACATTAGTAGTTAAATGATACCAATTGAGCTTTTTTCAGACTTTTTCATTTCGATTCTTAGTTGGATAATAATAGAAAAGGGCCACTTTAAAATAAGTGCATACACCAACACCGCTTGCGGCTGGTAAATGTACTTTAAATTTCCTGCTAAATTGGATTTGGTCCTTAATTCATAGGAGTTTAAACAATTTTTAACTCTCATCACTTTTAAAGTAGGCTAGTCCTGAAGTTTAAGTGTTGTCATGGGCAATTCTTACCGTACTTGGTTTGCTATGCCCTCATTTTCACAAACAAAGGACTTCATCCCTTTGTAGTTTATCACGGCGTTTAAGCTCTCTCATGAATTCCACTGCCACAAGGGTCTTTCCCGTCCCAGCGACTGCCTTTCTCCATAACTCTTTGTTTGTCTTAGTCAGCTAATGAACCAAGTGGAACTGTTCCTTGGTAAGGAGATTGAAAATGGTTACTCCTAACTTGCTGGACAAAGTAGAGGGCACTGCAGCAACAGTTTTCACCACAGCTTTGAGTATTTCATTGAGTTTCGCTCGGGGAGTATGGAAATCATAAGACTTCGGGTAGCGATCGTCAGGTAATAGGCGTATCACTTCTCCGCCTGCGCGACATGGTAGCACGTGGTATGACAGATAAAACTTTTGGCCCCTTGCGCAATTTTCGGAAAGATGTTTCTTTATGGACTTTGCAGCCCTTTTACTATATTTCAGAGACTTCTCATCTGCTGCATCGCAGAGACTGTACAGGTGAGGTCCACCGATGTTTCTGCTGACTAGAAAAACGTCACAGATGACGCTATCGATTGCAATACCTCCAGTATCGCGAAGCCAAGAACGTGATACAGCCAGAAAACCCCGATTACGTCCCTGCAACAAATTTTCTGAGTGTTGCGAATCGCTTCCTGTGCCAGTACTGGAAAGCTAGACTCTACACCTCTCGGTGAAATGGGAACTTCTCATCAACTGCAATTAAAATATTTAAAAACTGAGATAAGAGACCTTTAGACAGAGAGAACATATCAGAAAAATACTCGTGATGAAAATACTCCCTAGTCCATAAGAGTCCACGTATTGCAATTCTTCTTGCCCGTGGCCAATTGCACACAGGATTATGTCAACCGAGAGATATGGAAGCAACAAATATTGTACGCATCTCTTAAGTAAGTGCACATAGAGTACCTCACAGTGGCTTCCATGAATCGCAGGAAGGGAATTGTCAGTTTGGTTCAAACACTATCTTTCATATCAAGGTAAGAAAACAAAATATTACGGATAGAATACTTTTCCTGTCCTATGGAACAGCTCGCTCAACCACGCCTGTTCTTTCCCTTTTTTTACCAAGTATTCAGACGCCAGCCAGTTGCTGAGAAAATGTATATCTGCCTCAAATAATCTTGCTTTTCTTAAGATGAGGCAGAGATCTATGTTGTGTGCATGTATAGACGAAAGTTTATTTCGACCCAATATCGTTCTTCTTATTATACCCCAGAGATTAATGTTGAGTTAGGGAGGGCTAGGTGCGCAGTTGTTCAGACACTGACATTGATCAAATTCTTACCATACGTCTGTGAGACTTGAGGCTGAATTGACAAATTTTCAAAGTAACTGTCTCATACCTTTGATAAAGAAGAGCTCTCCGTATACAAAAGGCTTTATAGTACGCGATAAAAAGCGGAGAGGATCTCTTTACATCCAGCTTCTCAGTTTATCTTGATGTAAATCATTTTACATTAAGAAGAAGTGGGGAGCTCTAGCCGCTTGCTTTATAACAGAACAGAGCACAGTCAAGGCTTCTCTATTTGTTAATTAAGGTGACGGACGCACAAAACGAGAGGCAAAACTGTAAAAGTAAATAAGCGAAGGAAAATGTTTGTTTTCGTGACCGTCATGTTAGCATCAGGGAGCTGAAGCAGTCAGGAAGGCAAAGCCGAGGAAAATGACGATTAAAAAAGGAATTTTTATTGTTAGGTAAAATTTCGCAAATGGCCGGATCTGTTTACCGTCTCTGACAGTGCCACATCTTAACTTCAGCATAACGGATGTGAGTTGAGCGTTGAATTCCACACAGGAACTTAACTAATTTTGCTGTCGGAGTTTCCGTTCTCAGACGACCTGTGACCAACCAGAAATTCTTGATGACACGATCGAGCTCTTCTATTTACAAGCCATTGCCAGTGAACGGGACGACTACTTACAAGATTGGAAACGTATAACATGGGCAATACTAATAACATAAGGAACACGGGATACTCGACGAAAGAGCAATTAACCTGACGATTTTGGAACACGGCTGCATAAGAACGTACTTGCAATTACCTTCCACACGAGCTAACACCGTTATATTTGCATGATCCGCGCAAAAAGTCAAACTTATATGAATAACCGCGCGAACTGGGGCTAGGAGGGGGATTGGTTTCTACGCCGGCCCCGAATTAGCTATTAGTAATAACTAATTCCAACAACAAGTAGCCAATTCCAAGACTACGAAGCTCCTATAGTAATGTAACGAAAATTAACTTATTTTAGATAACGCAGTTTGTAATTATAGTGTAATATGGTCTTGGCCATAGAGCTAATAACAGTTTATAAAGTCCACGAGTTCTGATCTCCTTCAAGGAGGCACAGCTTTCTAACGATCGCGTTTGTAGACAGTTGTGGCCGTTTTCACCTTAACGTTGCGTACATAACCATAACTGTCTGGGAACACTTCCTCAATCAAGCCCATTGGCCAGTGAGCTCTCGGCGTCTTCTCGTCGACAACGAGAACCAACTCACCGACGGCGAAGTTTTGACGAGGGACGCTCCATTTCTGCCTCGTTTGAAGTGCAGGTAAATAACCCTTCATCCATCTTTTCCAAAATGAATCTGCTAGGCATTGAGCTTGGCGCCAACGCTTGCTAAACTTGTCGTGACCTTTGAAGACATCCGGCGGAAAGCAGGAATTGGATCTCAGAAGCAGGAGTTTGTTCGGAGTCAGCAGCTCTGGATCATCTGGGTGGTCGCTTAGGGAAGTTAAAGGCCTGTCGTTAAGAATCCTTTCTGCTTCACACGGCAGGGTTGACAATGTTTCGTCGTCAACCAGCTGTTCCTTTAACAGGGCACCCAAAACCCTCCGTACGGAGCCGATCATACCTTCCCATATTCCACCCTGATGGCTGGCCTCAGGAGGGTTGAATGACCATTGAACGTCATTCGATCTCAAACGATTATAGATTTTGGTTTGGTCCAGTCGCTTCAGTGCTTCTCTCAACTCTCGCCATGCACCCTTGAAGTTGGTGCCATTGTCGCTGTATATCTCTTTGGGCTTCCCTCTGAGGCTGACAAAACGCTGATACGCACAAATAAACGAGTCTGCTTCCAAAATATGTGCAACTTCCATGTGCACTGTCCTCATGGTTCGGCATGTGAACAAACATCCGTAACGTTTTACCTGAAGGCGTCCTTGCCTCAAAAAGAGGGGAGCTAAAGTAGTCCACGCCCACATGGGTAAGTGGTGGATCTGTCGGAGCGACTCTTGCTGACGGGAATGGGTCCATAATCTGTTCACCAGGACGAGCATTTTGCTTGCGACAATTCATGCAATTCGACAAAACCTTGCGCACTACCGAGAGACCTCGCACAATCCAGAATCTCCGTCTGAAGAAGGCCAGAACTTGAGAAGGACAAACAATGTCCGTGTTGGCGATGACAATTCTGGATGACCAAATTTGTCACGTGATGTTTAGTGGGAAGAATAATGGGGTGCTTCCTTTCTAACGAAACAGGAGCATTCTCCAAGCGACCTCCTGTCCTCAATATTCCTTCAGAAATGAAAGGGTTTAAGCTGCGTATTGGACTAGACCGTGGGACGCACTTCCTCTGGTTCCCTGACGCTCCTTAGCCTACCATAGCTAACTCCATTGGAAGTACGTCATGCTGGACAGCTTTGATAATGACACTCTCTGCAGCAATAACTTCGGTGACAGTCAAGGGCCCCAAGCTATGGCCTTTCGAAGACTATTCAAGAGGAATAGCGGGACAACAGTGGGTCCAACATTTTACCACAGACGATCACGTTCGCACGACCAGGGCACCTTCTGCATTCACTTCCGTCTTGAGGTAATTCCGGCCGCTAGAACGGTTGCTTGAGCCAATTCTCTTATTCCTTCCGCACAATCTTTAGACCGTGAAGCCACAGCTCCAACTTGCGTAAGTCAGAACCTTTCGCCCCTCTAGACGCGATGTCGGCAGGGTTCGCACAGGTGTCAACATGTCGCCATTGACGTGGTGTGGAATCTTCTTGATTCGTTACGAATGTACTGCAAGACTACGGTAGAATCTGTCCAGTAGATTGTGTCGTGCATTGGACACTCTAGCTCGTTCCGAATCAGACAATACAATTTCACGGTGACAACTACAGCTGCTAACTCTAGACGCAGTATGGACACCACTTTAAAAGGAGTCACGCGAGATTTGCCTAGAACAAATGAACAATGCTGGACACCTTTGTCGTTGGCAATCTGGAGGTACGATACTGCTCCGTAACCATTTTCGGATGCATCTGAGAGATGGTGTCACTAGACGTTGACGACTACACTGAATCCTGGTGGCTTGAAACATCTAGGAACAGATATTGTTCTCAAACATGCAAGTACTTTCAGCCATCCTTACCATACGATGAAATTTTCATGAAATCTCTTCGAACCGACCATACTTTTGCATGCATAAGCTCTGCAGGAGGCTCTTGGCTAACAGAATGATAGGCGCGACGACAAGGTGCGCTCTACATGAAGATCGTCCAAATCTAAGTTGACCACCGAGGGCGCTCTCTCCATTACTGGAACTGTGGTGATTACGTTCCTGTCGTTACTGATCCATTTGGTAAGTCGAAACCCTCCTCTTGACAGCAATTCTCGAAACTGGCCAGACAAGCGTGCCACTTTGTCAGTCGTAGGGACTGACTCAAGGCAATCGTCTACATAAAGATTCCGGTTGACAGTGTTAATGGTTTCCTCATCAAATTTGTCCAGGTTATCCAAGTCTGTCTTTTTTAAAACAAAAACTCGCGCAACTTGGAGAAGACGTGGCTCCAAATGAGTGCACTAATATTTGGTAATCAACTGGCTCTTTGGCGAGATCATTATTTGGCCACCACAGGAATCCGTGCATGAGAAAGAAAAAATGTTTACGGTTATTTCTTCTCTCAAACACTAACAAATAATTTTGATACTGAAGATCATTGCACCCTATTATAAAAAAAATTGCCCCTGATTGCTTTGCCAACTTGAATGTATGATTTAATATAGCTTGTGATTTGTGGGATTTTCACAAGTATACTAGAAATACCCAAAGAGGGTAATGATGTACTTAATGCAAAGCATTTTGGTACAAAGTCTGCTTTCTTCACCTTAGCCCTAACCCTAACCCTATCCCAAACCCAGGGTAGGGATTAGGATTAGGGTAGGGTTAGGGTTAGGATAGCTTGCAGTTAGAGTCAGAGTTAGGACTTTGGTGCGGGTGGGATTACGATAAGGCTGAGGGTTTAAATTTTTTTCTGAAAGCATCCAATTTCTGTTTTTTGGCATTGTGTTCGGCTGTAAACTTAGCAACTACTTGAAAGTTTGCTTAAAATCAAAATATACAATTTTTTGCCAAAATAACATGCAAAAAAAAACAAAAACGTGTTTTCAGCCCAAATTGACAGCAAGGATACACAAAAACCTTTGGTTATTGCCTTAATTGTTTTATTGTCCTAACTTATGAATTTGATTTTGGCATTTCAAACAAAAACTCCGCTAGAGCATTAATTGAATGACATATCATGCACTTACTTAGGAGCATCAACACTTTTGGAATTCAGAAAAATAACTTTTTACTGCGTTTAAGGATCGCTGGATATAACCTGTACAACCAAGATGAATCTTCATCCATTATTTGTCATAACTTATATCAAACTAGAAATTCAAGTAATGAAATGAGGGTACTAGCCCTTTAATAGTGTTCAAAATTTTCATGTGCAGGGGTACTTGTTGCTACTGGAAAAGAATCAGTCCTTAACCCTTAACCCTTAACCCTTAACCCTTAACCCTTAACCCTTTACCCCCCTAAGGGAGATAGTAAGCACAGGTATCCTCTTCCTTAGGGGCAACTAGCTCAAAAGTGAGTGATCTCAGGGACCCTTCGAAGAAGTTTTCTGCAGCAATAACTAAGCTAACAGAAGCACACAATGCAGACAAAGTTGTAAGCGAATCAATGAATTCTCTAATTCTTGGTCTTCCCAGCCAACCTATTGAACAAATCTCATGACATCTGTCCCAGTTTCATAAATCAATTTTTCAAGCTTCAAGCTTTTCCAGCAATTATGTACTTGTTCTTGAAGCCGAAAATTAACAAGGTTCCTGTCAATTAAGTTTACATGACAAACTAACAATTTGAGAAAGTCACACAAATCTCAAGCTATATCTAGGGTTTTGCTCTCAATAAAATCAACCTTTAGAGCAAATTGGGATTTTACCTTTGTGCTTGTTTTTTTTTTTCGTTACTTTCTAAAACATTCATAACAGATGCAAACTCAAAATATATTAAAGTTCACACGGCAACTAGGTGGACAATCAGACATGATTTGATGCTACTCTGGTTTACAGATTTAATGAATGTAACCGAAGAAGTTACAATTTATAGACCCAGCGTTTCGATACTCCTGTCTAGCATACAATCGGCAGCAAATTATAAGAAAGGAATGCAGTAATCTTTAATAATAAGATTACTAAGCAGCTAAATAACAAATAGCCCAGTCAAACTGTGCTGGTAGCCGGAGATTTGGCTGTCTACAACAAAATATCTGCTGCTTACTTCACACTTGTTAGACTTCTAGTCTGGACAAGGTTCGGCCTCTACCTCCTATTACTATAAACAGCTTGCCTACTTCTGAAAAACATTGACTAGGCTGAAAAAAAATTTTTGAGAGAAAATTGGCCATAACAAGCCAACTTCCTGCAAAGTAAGAAACATAAAACTAACACTTCAAACTAAAACAGAATATAAGCCCTGCAGTGTTTGGCTCTCAATAAAATTAGTTCAAATAGCCAATCTAGAGTTTTACTGCTCACTCAAAACGGGCTGGCAACCTGCGATTTGGCCTCCTACAATTAAGTACCTTCCGCTGCCTTTACACTTTTAAGACTGCTTTTCAGGAAGACGTTTGGCTTCTGCTGCCTATAATTACTACAGCCAGCTTGTCTACTACTCAAAAACATTTCGACTTGGCTGTGCAAGTCTTACTAGCATAATAAAACCTGCAGCTAGATTACAGTAAAGCAGACTTTCTACCAAAATGCTTTGCATTACCTTCTTTGGGTATTTCTAGTTTACTTGTGAAAATCCCACAAATCACAAGCTATATTACAGGTTTACAGTCAAGTCGCCCGAGAATCATCTCGCCCAAAGTCATATCGCCCGAAACCTGAGTTTTAGAGATTAGGAACAGATAATTGTACTCAACTAAAAACACGAAATTTTGTCGAAGGTTACACCAAAACATTTTTACTATGCTCAATCAATACTTCAAAATAAGAGCTTTAAGGGCGGAAATTTTGCTCCAATTCAAGTGATGACTGCAAGAGTGCTGATCGAGGAGAATTTATAGATGTCACTTTAGTCATCAAAAGTAGAGGAAAACCAAAGTTTCGTTCCGAAGAAGAAAAAGAAAAGCTATTAAAAAAAAGCTCGCGTCGGACAACACGGTGGACATGGAGAAGAAGAGGGACATAACCATAACGGTGGAGGTGGAAAAGAAGAAGGTTCACAGGAATACCATCCCAGGTGCTTCAAAAGGGGGAAGTACAACAAATGTCCCAAAGAGTTTGTTTCCCCTCGGCCCCCCAGAGGCAAGAGGTGCAAAACACAGGAATATCACAGATGATAATCACCCGACCTGCTATATTTGTTGTAGGTGATGGTGGACGACGTTGCGATAGATATGCCTGGAAATGGTGAATATCCTAAGTATAAGGAACTCGGAAACAAACAAAAATTTATCTTCCGATTTCCGAAGGCTGCAAGCAAGATTTTATACGATCCAGGCCTTGAGGTCGGAGCGCAGTCTAGTAATGAGAACAAAGTAGAGTCTAGAAAAGTTAACGTTCTGATGTTCGTTACTTTTCTAGCTTACCTTTTCACTTTTTGAGGACAAAAACCTGGCGCTTTGGGTTCGGATGCATAGATAATTACTTAAAATGCTTTTTGAATGCGTTTCCAGTAAGAAAATGATTTCTTCTACAGGGTTTAAGTTTTATTTGTTCATTTGTAAGGTTTGCTCGTCCTTATTGTAACGCCATGTCCACATTATGTCCACAAGTGCTGAATTACGCGAATATCTTTATCAAGACTATTTTCATTCTTTATTAGTACTGAAACAACCGTAACTTAAATTTCCGATTTATTGGCGAGCGCAGGGAGTCATGTGATGTTATACCAATAAGTTAAGAATATACCGCAAATCTTACTTTAAAATTTGTAGTTAGAGTCAAGACGGGGGGTGGGGGTGGTGGTGACGCTTACTTGAATAAGCTTTCTTGAATCCAGGCCATAGCGATAGGTGTGACAAAAAGAGCGTCGTTCAACCGCTCCATTTGGTAATTATTTTGTCTTCTATCATTATTCGATCAACAGCTGATCTTAAAAACAGTGTTTTTTTTCACGCTAAACAACCGCCTAAGGTGAGGCCTGGCTATTTTTTTCCAGTCCTGTTTGTTGTCCTTGAAGATGGCAGCCCTACCGGAAGCTTCTAAGATATCTCAAATGAAGAATTCACAGAAAAACAGGTTAGGCTTATCAAATAGTCAGTTAGGCTTATCATTCGCGAGAGGGCTGGATCGAGGGAGCCTTTCAATCAGCCCAGAATTCAATGAATATCTCTCTTGAGGAGCTGCTGGGAGCAGACTTTTGACGGTTTCGGACTGCTAGTAAGACGTACGAAGTGTTTCATGAAGACATATAAATCTAAATAGGTCGAAAATCTCATTCCGATTAGAAACATATTTCAACGCCCAATTTCTGGTACTATTCCTCCGATAATGTAACATATTTTTTTAACGTAAACACGTACTAGCAACTTGCTAAGCCATAATTGAAATTCATGGGATGATGTTTTCATCTCACTTTTCTGTGTATCGTAATATCTTCTTCTACCTTTTCGTCTTCTTCTCTTGTTTTTAAAGCCAGGAAAAGTTTCGGTTAACCCAACTCCACAAGGCTGATTTTTAAGTATGATTACGCATATTATTCCGAAACAAAACGTTTATCTAGCTTCAGCGAATTAAGTAGCGGTTATTCGCCCAAGGCGAAGTCAATATTACTCGACAGTCCCCCAATCGAGTTGGCAGGAGTAACTCGACAGTCTTTACTCATCCGAAAGAGGGTAGATGTCTCTCGGAGAATTATCTTGATATTTTCAAAGCAACTGTAATTTCTTTCGTTTCCTTTGTTTTTTTTTCTAAAACTCAACTTCCAGAAAAAAAATTATTTTCCGGACGAATAAAGACCTTAGTGCCTTACGGAGTTTTAATTAAGCACTTTTGTATGCCTGACGCCGTAAAATTTAATTTAGACTAGAGTCGGTGAGTCCAAAAAAGTGTTATTCACCATATGCTTCAAATTATAAGAAATGCGTCGAGATATTTCCATATGATTTAAATAAAAATAAAATACTAAACGTTTACACAAATTTCAATTTGAAACTAAATGTTTTCCGACATTTAGTATAAACAAATATCATTGAAATAAAATTCTTTTATGGTAGTCGTCTAAAGTACATTGCTCTGCGATTGAAACTTTTGTTTGATCTGTTCGGCGTATTTAAGCGTCTACAAAATTTATCCGTTTTAACAAAATTTTGCGCAGTTCTCTCGCAGAATCTTAGCTCTCTATCTTGGTGTATCTGCGAGTATATGAGATGATAAATGAAATTCACATTAAACTGAAACGGAAGAACGCCCTTTCTGAAATGCGAGTTAGAGTTTCGTAGGTGGTAATAAATTATTAACATAAAAAGCACCTTAGATTAAAGATGTAAACATCTTAAAATTGGCTTTTGCTAAAAGCTTTTTCTAATTTTCAGAATTTAGCATATTACGCCACCCCTTCTTTCATCTGTAACTAGAATTTTTTCTAATTTATTTTTCCACCTGCTAGGTCTTGCTTGCCCAAAAAGAGACCTGCCGGTGACAAGTTTTCAGTTGTATACGAGTTTTTGGCCTATATCAGCTTTATTTAATTTATTACAGCTTATCCTGACAACTGTATCGTAGTTTTGCAGAAGTCAAGAATAGCCGTGTGGCTTGGCGATTAAGCGATCGCTTCGTTTGATAACAGCCATTCACTTTATCTCCTTCGGTTTCATGAAGAATGGAATCTAAAAATTACTGAAAGACATCGTTTAAAAGCAAAAATCACACTGTCACTGATAGGAATCTTATCGTGCTCTCTCAGTAAAAATGGGATCACAACTGCTCCTGTTGTTTTTCTGCCTTTGTATTTTCAGTACGTTGTTGTTTCTTTAATAAGACTTTGGTTGAAGCATCTTTTTCCAATTTTCAAAACAAAACCCCTTCCAGGGATTTTAAAACTGGTTCATCCGGCTGATATGAACGGAAAAAATTCACAGGTACTCACATGTCGCACGATATTTCATCTTGTCGACAGCGCTGCATATCTACTTTCCTTTCCTTGTTTCATATGTCATATTCATTTCTGTTCTTGGTCATTTTGAGATAGGCAACCTAGACCTTTCATAGCTAAGCTAAAACTATGGGCAGGGGAATATATTTATTAATAGTTGATAAGTAGAGGAGGTGGCAAAAACCTCAGGCTGAAATTTTAATGCCGCGCTTTTCTGGAGCAAGCACTTCGTTTGCTTGCAGTGTAAGAGGGAAGGTTTTTTTTTTTTTTTTTTTTTTTTACTCTACGTTGTGGTTCTAAAGATTATCATCAGTATCGATCCCCAGACCAGTTATTCTTGTATTAAGCGCACTTTAAAAAATGATTTTAACATTACGGTTTTCAATTAGGAGAGAAAATTTCGAATTGGTCGTAAGGTCTGCTTCACCGCACTAAGCCAGTTCACTCTACATGCGATATGAAAATAATCTACAATTGAAGATAGTTTGATGACGAAAATTAGTTTGGCTGAATAACAGGGAGTGTCAGGCCAATTTCATGGTAATTTAACCGTTTTTTTTAATCGAAGCTCCTTCCAGTTTTTGTGAGTCGTTAGACGCTTTACAGGGTAGAAGAATATTCTATTTCGAAGCACCTTGGTCAGTAGCTCTGGGTATTGATGCATCTTCTTTTAGTGCTTCCACTTAACTTTTTCAACAACTGAGATAAAGTTAAGGTAAAGTTGAAGCTATTAGTGAATAATGATTATTCAATGAAGTCTTGATATCTTGCAGATTGCGACACCATGAAATTGGCTCAAAGGGCCTTCACCACTAAAATTTCGTAGTTAGTCATATTCCATTGCTTTCTCTCGATCCGTGTTCCGTTTCACATTCGTTTTCTAATTCCTGAATGAATTTTTATATTCAACATTCTGTGCTGTGTGATACTACTGTAACAGTTTTAAGATCTGGAAATCTCTTATCCCTTTTTATTTTATTATTATTCATGCGGCTTAATCAGAGACTCCACAAAATGGAATGAGTACGCTGAATGACTTATTCATCATTCGATTGAGTGCTCCCTAAATTGAAGTGAAATTCTTATACTTAACGAAAGTGTTATCAGGCTTACAGCACCCACATCAATCACATCCAATATGGAAACACCTTGTCCGAACAGGTCGTCTAATAAACACACTATTCCGAGTTTTATCAGGGGGATGCTTTTCGTGATGCTTTTCAGAGTTCCATTCTCTTCTTTTAAATCTTATTTCTATAAGGGGGTGATTTATGCAATTAACTCTGGTTTTTCCATTTAATCTTCCATATCCGGATGGCCCATGATTTGTCTTCATTAGGTATTCACAATTTTTTCTTTTTCAGCCAAAGCTTTAAGATATTATATCTGAAATTGCGGTGATTTTTCAAAGTCAGAGTTCCCTGACTTCAGTTCTTTTATCTAAATCTTAGTTCGAAGTGTGGATGATCTATGCAATTAACTTTGCTTTTAGCTCCTAATCTTCCATATTCGAATAGCTTTTGACCTGTCTTCATATCATTTCAACGGTAGGAATGTACTACAGGGATTTTTTTTTCACAATAACATTTTCTATATTTTCAAAAATTAAATTACTTTGAAATTAAGATCAATTCACGAATGTCAGAAATCTCACAGGAAATCCAAACTCTAAGAACTTTCTTCATCCGAGACGAGTTAGCAATTATGAGATTACAATATTTCCTTAGTTTATAGCTTAAAATATTTTCTCTGCAGTAAATGGATCGAGTATTCTCAGGGCGTTTTACAAACGGCTTTTGGGGAAAACGGACGATTATGATCCCTTATCATACTACACCGTTTCTCCTTCTGTTTCTTAATACTCTTTTTTGCAGAAAATTTTTAAAAAATTTTTGATGTCTAACAACGTTATCTGTATGGCATGGTCTTTTCGTGACCTTATACGGAAGTAGTTCGTGTTTAAAAGGTCGTATGCTACTCGCTTTAATTTGTGCTTACTGTGAGACAATGTTGAATTTTGGTGAGTGATGTTGACATGTTTGTCCACTTGATACCGTCGTTTAGTTTATTATTCTGGTATCTTCATAAGCGTTTTGCTATCCTGTCAACATGATACTAACTGGCGAGAAGCTGAGAGCATTTTATGGGCGACAAAACAACGTGCACCCCTACTTGAATCGTTTTTCCAGATTTTTGTTTCGTATGAATTTGTAAGAAAAGCAGTAATGCCGAGAGTTTTAAGATCTATTTTTGTCAAAATTTTGAAATCACAGATTAACCCAGGAAGATATTAATGACAGAAGTACCAAAGTCGCTTTTTCATAGACCAGCACATTTCAAGATCCCTTCACATTAGTCATCATAATGAATTGGAAACTTTCCTCCCCATATCAGACACACTCCATCTTAATTGCAACTGGATTGTTTACATTCCGAACAAAAAACGGCTGCCGCTAGTCACACAGGACTTTTGCGTTTTTTGTTTATCTTTTCAATCCACAAAGATAATTTGTCTTTCTGCATAACACCGGTTATAAGAGAACAAAATTGTAAACCTTTTACAAAAAACCACAACAGTTATCGGGGAGGTATTGGAACACCTTCGCAGAAGTCGAGAATCTTCATGGAAATCCCCAGCGATGAATTAAAATTCTTTTCTTGGAAAATGTGTGAGTTATTTTCTCTTTGGTGGTTTTTTTGGCCGTTTCTTGAATAATGGTAAATATATTTAATTCAATCTTTATGTAATTAGTACGCTTCAATATAGAATAAGCCGTCCATATGGAAATCCGTATCTCAATGATTATGGAACCTCTACATCCCGTTTTTTAATTCTACGAGAGAACAATTTCATTGCCTTTTGTAGATTGGGGATGACTTTTTTCCTTTTTAGAACGTATCAGATTTAATTTTCAGACATACTTTTGGTTTTTGTTCAAAGAATATCAAACTTGACTTGCATTCGAGATGGCGCACCCCGATTTCAGCGAGTTCGTTTGAACCTAAAGTTAATTTGATTTCCCTCCAAAACGGACATCGTTTATGCTCAAAAACAAGTAGGTGTGGGATTTTGCATCTCTGGTCAAAAGGAATATCCATAGCTTTTATTTACTTTATTCTACGCAAATAAAAAAAATGAAAAATAGCTTTCACCTCCAAAAGGTCAAATGTAGATATGACACAAAAAATTATAAAGCGATTTTTCGCGGTGTCGCCTGTTAACCTCTTGCGATTTGCCAAGATATGCCAAATTGTGATATCTTTTCAATATCTGCAATCGAAAGACATGTATTCCGGCGTACTGCCAAATGTTTGCCCAACTAAAATCTCTTTACCATATGCATTTCAAGTGACAAATTGGGTCAACAACATGTCAAAATTTGAGTCTCTAGAAAAGTATTTCTTAAAGTAATTTTTCATTGTCAGGTACGCATCATTCTTTTTTCCTTAGACTATTCAATACTTTGGTTTTCGATTATCGACAGGGAATCATTGATTCATAAACAGGCGTTGTAACTTGTCTGGGAAACGGCCAAAAATTTAACGCAGGGTGATATGGGCAGATTCTCGGTTATATTCATTTCCCAAAGAAATTGTGAAGTAAAATGTGGATCCAGTCAACGGCTTTTCAGCTGCATCTCAAGTAGCATTCTCATTAAAATTATTCGCTTTTGGCGGAAAGAAGTCGTACAGTGAACCTGACATGAAGACAATACATAATTTTCATTTTCTGACATCTCTTACACAAAAAAATTCCCCCAAAATTAATCACGTTAACATTTCAGTGTGTAGAGATAATTAAGTAATTGAGGCCTCCTTTGCTAGAGAGCTGAAAAATCCCAGTTAATCTCGCAATCATGGCAAATCCTTGCCAATCATTTATTAAAGTCAACTGTACTTATTCCAAAGCATTGTCTCGCCGTATATGAGCAAATAATTCATTTTTGTTTGTTTGCCAGAATACACAATGCCACCTTTCTCCAACTCAGTTTATTTCATGAACATGCTGTATTGATTTTTGTATTAAAAAGCAAGCTTTTAAGTCGGCGGTTCTTTTGTAGCTTAGCTACAGTTGACATTACAGATTTTAATATTCTAGCAAATTTTTACAAAATGTCAGTTCAAAGGCTATTTAACAGGCTTTTTTTTTTTTACAAAAATAAAAAACTATCTCGGATTTCGCAATTGTATTTCTTTTTTTAGAGAAATCGTGCTAATATGTGGGCTGCTAACTGTGTTTTGCTTCTGATTATCTAAAACACGAATGATTTCAAAGTAAATCACAATTGATATTGAGTTTTAAATTCCTTTCATAAAAGCTTAATGGGGAGTGAAGGTGTCACCAGCCCTGTCAAAAACTGTAACACAAATACTTTAATATTTTTCTTTTCTGGAAAGAAAAAATCAAGAATTTTTAAAGATTTATGCCGCGTGAGCGCAATACAACACCCTGGATCGCAAAAAACCAAACGAAATATTGATATCGAGTCTTAGTAACATCAATTCGAATGCAAAAAAACAGCAGGACAATTAGTAATCTAAAAACAAAACCGCAAATATTGCGTTCAATTCAGTGATGTGCTTCAGTGATAGCTTCCTCAGAACCATGTCGACTGAAAGAAACCGTGCGGCATCGGAAAAGACGCAGAAACGCGTTTCCTGAAGTCGCGCTTGAAAAACGCATACACCGCGGCGTTCAACAGCGACCCTGCTGTCATGGTGTACCACGAAACTGTCCAGAGTACAGGTGGAATGATATCGTCTCTTTGTAAAGCATCCGCGGCGGTCATGAAGAACACAGGCATCCAGCTTATAACGAAGATACCTGCTATCATAGCGAAAACTCTAGCGACGCGCCCCTCGCCAGTGATTCGTTTACCTTCGCAAGCAGTCTGTTGTTGATTATCGTAAGTTGCAAGTTTTGCAAGGTTCTTTACCTGTCGCGCAACTTCACGGAAGATTTGATGTAGGCGAACAGGATGAAAATGTAAGGAACTACAACACCGCCTACAATGAAGAACAGATAGACTTTTTCTGCAGTTGTACCTTTCTCGTTGCCCCAGATCAACGGTAGAAGGCTCAGTGGAATGGGTAAAATCCAGGCCGTGAGCAAGATTTTGACAAAATGTCTAGTCATCGTGTAAGAATATCGCAGCGCGTTCATAACGGCCAAATAGCGGTCCAGCGTTACCGCAAACAAATTGGTAACGTTCGCAAAAAGAATAAGCGACACCAGATATCCTCTGGCAGGGTTGGATTGGTCCGCTATGTTCACTGGAATTAACACAACACCAAAGAGGATATCTGAAAGGGCCAAAGACACTATAAAACCGTTTGTGAAAGTTCGCAATTTGCGGAAGCGATACACCAGAAAGCAGACCAGGAGATTTTCCAACGTAATTAAAACGCCAAGGATACCCAAAGGTATTGCTTCGCTGAGCGGTTTTGTCGTCGATTCTGTTTGATTAGCCAGTTTTTACACGGATAATCGATTCAAAGGTCCGCGTTGGCCACAGTACGTCCCGATGTGATCGCAAATTTCAATTAGCTTGTGAATCGAATCCGAGTCGCGGCGGGGTTCCCCCTAAAGCAATTCAATAACTTGTTTCTTCGTTCAAATTCAGAATTTCACGATGTCCTGCGCGCCTTGTATTGTCTCGTTTTTCTTTGTACTCTCACTTTTAAACACACAATTCTAACCAGATGTTTTTCGTCCACTAATCGACAAGCATCCGTGGTCATTCTGTTGAAAAGCCGTGAAGAGCTCTATCGATGACTCGGAATCCCCTTTTAAGCTCTGCACGGTTCTAATTCTGCCAATCGGAATTCTTCTGTGGGAAAACAAAGGCTTGCATGAGTGGAGTCACACTAAAGTGTCTTTGTCCTTGAATTAGCAACTCAGTTGGGCTGGCTTGCTTTATCTACAATTAGTGACCGACAACCTCTCTACCAAAATGCGAGTTATGTCCAACCAACACAAGGGGATAAATATGAATAGCTTAGTTTCCTTTTTCGCGGTAATTGAAAAACCACTTTACTGGTTCAACTGACAGGTAAACAAAACATAATGATCCATCAAAACTTTTTGCGAGCCACAACATAGTTTGAAGCTTGCGTGTTACTCAGAAAAAGCAACATACACGCAAGACTTGTCGAGCAAAATAAAAATCTGACTGAAATTATGTAATTTTTCACCTGGACTAAAAGACTATTGTGCTTGCTTTTTTCACAGGGAATTTTCTGAAACGTTATTTTGGCTATTTTTATTGTCAAGGTGCATAGCATGCTTTTCTCGTTCCAGGAATTCGGCAAATAACATGTTCGTTCACAGCTATATTTATAACAACAAAGATATGAAATAAACTCCGTCGTAGCTTGCTAAGTGGCGTCTACTCGGACGAATCGTGTCCAAAAGCATTGCGAGAAGATATTCCGCTCTCGCGGTGTAATTTATCTTCTGCTCAACAAACTCTTCATGTTCAGCTGTTCCCGCATGTCGCGAACTTTTTATTCAAATAGCGCTGAAGTTGGGGATAGACTCATTGTCTACGGAATCTTTGAATGAGTTGTTTATTGCATTAACTGTAGCTCAAGCCTCTAGAACAGGTGTTTCAATAACAAAATTTGTTTATATTCGAAGTGATGTTTGTTTCGTCGAATAGTTCTTGTCAATTCCATTTATAACATAGCTAGTAAATTTGTCTAATCAAATTCAATTGCGCGAGTGTGCTTCATATTCCTAGTGTGCACGCTCATGACGTCAGCAAACAAATCCTTGGGAAAAAATTTTCTTATAAAACAATTGGTTCATGCGTCAGCTGTGCGTTCATCGAGATATGAAGCAACTTTGCGAGGGTTTGGTAGCACTCAAGAAGCTAGAGTGATACGAGGCTACGCCTCGAGCAAACTCTTACGCATCTTTCTTCTTCTCCAACACTTCCCGCCTGCTTCATATCTCGGATGAACGCACGCTGACGTAATGAACCAATTTTGTTAATTATAACCCTAACCTCCACTGGGAACCGCCTCGCTTTGCTCGTGCATCATAAGGCCACATACCCGGATGTTTCCACGTTCGAGATAATTGTTGTTTTGGATCATGTTTAAGTTTTCTTTACCACTTTTTTGCTGCAATGAATTTTCTTGAAACTTTTCCAACGTGAACCATGCTTTCGGATATTTTGGGTGTTGGGGTCCTTCAGTTAGGAAATGTCCCAACCTCCTGTACCACAATTATGTTTTTGCCTCAAAATAGCACAAAACACCAGAGGCAATGTACACTGAGACATCAATAAACCGCCATTGGGAATGATAGAATACAATTGTATCGAAAATAAGCGACAGAAAATAGGATAAACTCGGAGAGATTCAAATTTAACTGTATTTTCATGAACATGGCATTTTTGTGCTTTGTCCATCTATTGTGCACTAAAGACATTTAGTTAAAACAAATCGAGCTTCAAGGTTATCAATAGAGATTGCAAATTTAAACCTACGCTGGCTTTGAGCATCTTTTTTGAACACTACATTGACCCTCGACGTGTAGAGTGAAAATTTGACTCCCATGTCCCTCTAAGCACGAGAAAACGAAAGTTTAGAAAAGCGTTTGATGCTTTGTTGGTTACCCTTTTTCCCCGGCAGATACATTTCAAGGCACATTCTGTATATTGAAATGAGCCATCTGGTTAGTCTTAAATGAGAAGGGTTTATCCGGTCATAAAACTTAAAAGCAAATGTTAAATGACACATTTTAAGGCACTTCCTTTCCTTCCTCCTGAGACTTGAATGAGAATCTTAAAAAAAGCTCGACACTGAATTGACATCTTTAGACTAAGGAGTCCTCGGTAGATTTTAATGAAGAAGCACCAAACGTGCAAGCTCTGAACTAAACCTTATATAAGCTTTACATTTCGTAATAAACAGCTGAGAGGCTCTTTGGCCTCCTAGTTTATCTTGATGTAAATTGTTTTAATTGAAATTTAAATCCCTCTCGAATGAGAGCTCGAATGGAGAGCACTAAAGCTCCATGAAACGAAAGAAAAATACTCAATACTGAGACTTGATTCATTTTTCGACTAGATACGAGAGAAAATAACACTATATTGTTAAACAGTGTTACCGAGACTTAAATTCAGTTCAGAAAAAACATTTTTCTTTAAACGAAATTTACATTTTGTCATTAGTCTCACATTCACATGCAACATATGTTTAATTGTTGCATGGAATCGAGTAGTTTACTCACGATTTATACTCTCTTTACGTGATGCATGGAAATGCTTCAATTTTACATTTGTAAAGAATATATATTATTCTCAAAGATTTTATTAGGATAAATGCGCTGCGTATTTGTAGGATTCGATTATCACGGTAAATATAATTTTTTGCTGAGGTCATCATGACACGAAACAGAAAAGAAATACGTATTTTTCTAGTGTGAAATCGCTAATATAATTCATCTCTAGGAGTGAACAAAAGCGGTTAATCCGTTTGTAAAACGTAAAAGCAAAAATAAGCTCCATCCTTTCAAACTTTTTTTCCATCCTGAGACTCATTCAAATAGATGTCTGCAGGACTTGCCGCTGAATTGACAACTTTTCACAACAAGAGTCACACGTCTTTGAGAAGGAAGAGTCCCCGTATAGCCTCCCGACAATAAGCTTTATATTTCACGATAAAGAGCTAGGAGAATCTCTTTATATTCAGCAACTACGTTTGTATTGATGTGAATCATTTTAATTAAGATTGAAATCCTTTACAAAAGCTCGTCTCGGGATCATCGAAATCGTTTAAAAAAAAAGGAAAATCTTTACACCTGTGATTCAATTTCCATCTTTCCACAAAGTACTACTTCCTAAACGTAAAAAGGAAAATCAGCGAGGCATTTATGCAACGCAGAAAGTCTTAAAAGAACTGCTTTAGCTGCGAGAATCCACATTATAGATATTCATTTATAACTGATATCAAAGACCATTTATACATTTCTTAAATTTATTTTAAACCTGGTGTTAGGGGTCCGGTTTATACTGAACAAGAAAGCTGATAAAAACTCTTTTTCAGAAACCACAATATTTCAGTGACATATGTACACGTAGCAACAAACTTTCTACTAGGTAAAATAAGCTGATAAAAACATTTTATCTTCAAAGATATCGAATATATTTAAAACATTCTTACAGTTGAGAACTACCTTCTATTGATGCCTACTATTCGTAAACAAGATCCCCGTCAAACATATAGTCTTTCGTTCACGTAAAAATTGTTTTAGAAAAAACTTAAATTTCGGAGCCCCTCTATTGAATTATTAACAGCAGTAAAATGACAACCTATTTGGAGGGAGATATCTAAAAAGTACTAGCATAGATTTCTTCTGTGCTTGCACTACTGTTTCTTCTAGACTTGGCACAAATGCCGATCAGACAATCGGGGGAGATAGTTACATGCACAATCTCAATGTTCCTCTGAATGTCTTTTGAAACTTTTGAAAACACCAACGATACAACTTTTGACACAATGTTCCATCCATAAATATTTTAGTAAGACGATAAATTCAACCTTCCTTGCATCGTATAACGACGAGTTTTACCATGGCACGTGTCACTGCACCGTAAATGAAAGGAAATTTGTGAAATTTATATAGAGGCCTGTGTACATTCACAAGTACTACGACAGGTCTTTCCAGACCACTGTACTTAAGAACCGAGCTGATTACAATGTTTTCAGAATCATTTTCCTTTGCAGACCTCCAAGATAAACCATTCAACTTCGCAGAGAGCCTGTCATTAGAAGGAATTTCATCATGCTTCAAATACAATACAGCGATATCTCTCTCATTGTACCCCTCTTCAAAAAGCTGGCACAACGTAGTAAAGAGAACATCCAGTTCGGTTGTTTCGCTCTTTGAATAATATAATGTCCTAACATCGTCTCCAACAAAGTCGTGCCCTATCTCAACCTTGTTTTTCGAATCATGATCGACACGATATTTTTTGGCATACTTGAATATCTTCGTTGAGTTACGAATGACCTTTCGTAACCTAAAGTGCGGTTTTCCCCTGGTATTGTCAGGAATACCTAGTAGGGAAGGAAGAAAGAAATTAAGTGAGTAAGTAAGCGGGTAAATGAATGATTGAGTGGGAGAGTGAGTGGGTGAGTGAGTGGGTGGGTGGGTAGGTAGATGAGTGGGTGGATGGGTGGGTAAGTGAATGGGTGTATGAGTGAGTGAGGGAGTAAACAATACCTTTATTTTGGACACAGTGGTGGTTAAAGCATGAAGCTTGTGGGGTCTTGTAACAAAAGATAAAGGTTAAAATAAACTAAATAAATCTGGATAAAATACATGAATATGTACAATTTTGAGTTAACAAAAGTAAAATATAGCTAAAACTAGGATGAATATTAAATTTGGACACACACCTGACTGACACGAGTGACTCTTTTGGCAGAAGTCCATGAAACACCACAGGTATCCTGGTTCGTTGGTGTCATCCTGTCGCACCAGATTCCACGCCTTCTCATACCAGCAAATTTTATGATGCTTCCGGAAGTTGTGAATTTCATCAAGTATCACATGCTTAGTTTGTGGAAACTTGGCATGGTTGATGAACGTTTCACGGCAAATGGCATTGCATAGAAGGGTTTTCCTAACGAGTCAAACAAAATATGATTACATTACTTGGCAACGCAAAGTTTCACCATACTGAGAAAAGATAATCACTAGGCTGGTTTTTGGTTTCAGACCTTTTTTTCGTATTTCGAATCTTAGTTGGATAACAATAGCAAACGGCTGACTCAATACACCAATACCGCTTATATCAGGTAAACAACAACAACAAGAAGCTTTATTACCAAATTGAGAAGTTAAACTTAATTTACACACATAATATATTAATACAAAAAAAGGTAACATTTACTCAGAATAACTGAAAAGCTTATCTAGCTGAGTAAAAGTAAATAATGTATAAATATAGGAGGTAGGTTGGCACTAAAGCTTGAGCAAAGCAAATTATTGGTCAAAGAAAAGAGGACAAAAAATAAATAAAGAAAATAAGATAAAGAAAAAGAAGAGACCAGTTGAGACTAGTAAACGAAGTCCCAATTTCCTGCTAGATTTGGGTTTGGTATCAACGGCATGAATCAACAAGAACAATTAGTGGGGAGGGGAACGAAAATATTATGAGTTGATAACCAGTTTTCGGCTTGCATCATTTACGAAGCAGGCTAGTCCTTAAGTGGAGTTAACCATGGGAAATTCTTACCGTACTTGGCTTGCAAGGCCTTCATTTTCACAAACATAAAGGATTTCATCCCTTTCTAATTCCTTCCGACTTCTAAGTTCTCGCATGAATTCCACTGCAACAAGGGTCTTTCCTGTTCCAGCGGCTCCCTCGATCCATAACTCCCGATTCACTTCAATCTGCTGATGAACCAAACTAAACTGTTCCTTGGTAAGGAGGTTGAAAATGGTCACTCCTAGCATGCTGGACAGAGTAGAGGGCACAGCAGCAACAGTTATCACCATAGCTTTGAGTATTTCATTAAGTTTCGCTCGGGAAGCAAGGAGATGATAAGACTTCGGGTAACGAACGTCAGGTTTTGGGAGTTCCACTTCTCCACCTGCGCCATATGGTAGCACATGGTATGACACGTAAAACTTTTGGCCACTGGCGCCATTTTCGGAAAGATGTTTCTTTATGGACTGTGCGGCCTTTTTGCTATATTTCAGAGACTTCTCATCTGCTGGATCGCAAAGAGTGTACAGGTGAAGTCCACCCATGTTTCTGCTGACAAGAAGGACGTCACAGATGACGCTATCGATTGTGGTACCACCAGTATCGCGAAGCCAAGAACGTGATACCGCCAGAAAACCCCGATTACGGTTCCTACAACAAACTTTTTGAATGTTGAGAATCGCTTTCTGCGCCTGTTCTGGAAAGCTAGACTCTATACCTCTCGGTGAAATTGGGAAATTCTCGTCAACTGCAATTAAAATATCGTAAAACTGAGATAAGAGAACTTTAGACAAAGAAAACATATCAGAAAAATACTCGTGATGAAAATATTCCCTGGTACATTAGAGTCCACGTACTGCAATTCTTCGTGCCCGTGGCCAATCGCCTACAGGACTATGTCAACCGAGAGATATGGAAGCGACAAACATTGTACGCATCTCTTAAGTAAGTGCACATACTGTACCTCGCAGTGGGTTCCATTGATCGCAGGAAGGGGATTGTCAGTTTAATAGTTCAAACACTATCTTTCATATCAAGGTAAGAAAACAAAATTTTACGGATGGAATACTTTTCCCGTGTTCTATGGAACAACTTGACCACACACATTCTTTTTTTCCCACCAGGTATTCAGACAAATCAAAATTTTTATTTGTCCTAAAGAATCTAGCTTTTTATAAGATAAGGCAGAGATCCATTTTGTGTACATGTATGGACGAAAGTTAATTTCGAATTAATGTTGTTTTTCTCACCAAACCCCAACAACAGTCAACTGATAACAAGTTTGGGTTAACGTTGGGTTAGGGGAGGGGGGGGAGGTAGGTGCGCAGTTGTTCAGAAACTAAACTTATAAACAAATAACTTGTCAAATAAGCTTTTTATAGAATAAGAGAGGTGGAGAGTTTTTGAACTCGGTAAAGAAATAGAGAAAGATGTTTTTCGTCTTGTCACGAGCGTGGAACAAAGAAAAAATTCTGAGTCTCCACGAGGAATCGTAACCTCAAACCTTCGGATTCCGCGCTCGATGCTCTAGCCCTGGGCCACAGAGACTTTACGGTGAGCGGGGTCTATTGCGAAGTTCATATGAAACGCGTCCGTTTCATGAAAAAACGAAAAACATCTTTCTCTATTTCTTTACCGGGCTCAAAACTTACCATCTCTCTTATTCATTTAAAAACATGACGCTATCGACATTGCTGATCCTAGCAGTATGCAGGACGCGTGTCATATGAACTTCGTAATAGACCTCGCCTCCCGGGCCGTAGGATTTCTGTGGCTCAGTGGTAAAGCATCGGAGCGCGGAATCCGAAGGTCTGGGGTTCGATTCCTCGTGGGTACTCAGAATTTTTTCTTTGTCCCACGCACGTAACAAGACGAAAAACATCTTTCTCTGAGCTTTTCATAATTCTTACAGATTTCTGAAATGAGCTTACCTTTAAAAAACTCATCCTTTATCCTCTGAACATCACCTTTCACCGTTAAAAGATACCCCTTAGATATTTGCATCTTTTGGAACTTTGTTAGCATACCATTCATACCTAAAAAGTAAGAGATAACATGAAGAAAATTAAACATTTACCTGTAGTCATAGCTATGGTTCGTGCTTTTGGGCTGAGTATTGTAAAATCAAAACCGAAGTAACCATGGCAGCCCTTCAGAGCAAATGATATATATAAAGGAAAGAATAACAATTCAAAGTAAAACAAGAAACTTGCCTGAAAGGCGGGAAAACACGACTGACCAAGTCGCATTTAGTTTTAGATTTGCGTCTGATTTGTTGAAAGGATGGCGCGAAATTTCTAGACGAATGATCGAGTAAAGAGAAGCAAAACAGTGCAATCTTGGGCTACTTATGTTCTTTAGATTCATTCGTTGTACGATTTGACCTGAACAACAAAAAACCCCTCTGGTTGAACTTGGAGTTATTACGAAAATGATCATCGTTTATTGCATCGGTAAACCCAAAGAAAATTTAACCATTGTAAGTTTGTTTTATAAAATTTATGGGCCACACTTTCTATCGGGATACCGACGGGATATCCCTCGCGGGATGTTGGGAGGACACCAAGAAAGTTTGTAAATCAAGCGTCGGAGACAAGCGATTTCCAATTTTTCCGAGAGTACTTCCAACTGAGTTATTACGCCAGTAAACCGATAAATTGCGCAGTTTATTGCTTTTATAAACTAATCATATTCCTTTACCAAAAAGCGCATATCTTTGTACAAGTACACACCTCTAGTATTCCCTGTCAAATCTGTATCATCAGGCTTCATTCTCTCCTTCCACTTGTCAAATGCAACGGGATGAGGAACCTGCTGGCCATTTTCATCGCATCGTAATTCATAACTTTCAGGGCATTTTCCGAAAATTCCACCGGAGTTCCGAAATCCTGCCATTTTAATTACTATGACAGATTTGGATTCAGATCCAGAGACATCAGAGAACTTTAAATCCCAATGGATTCCTCTTTTAATCTCAAAATCACAACAAATCTTCGTGACAAGGGAAATGACACATTCTTCTACATGCTCTTTACTATTTTTTTCCATGTCTACGCCAGAAACTCTTCGGTCATCTGCTACTCCGATAAGAAGAACCCCACCATCACAATTACCAAAAGCTGACAACTGTCTGGCGATGAGAAAACGCTGCTTATGATTTGAAAACAAAGGAGAATCAGAAGTGAATTCTTTCAACTGGACTTGTTTGCACTCGATCAAACTGATTATCTCCTGGTCAAAAAAATGATCTGGTACCTCCGGAAGCTCTTTCAAGGGCACTCGTATATATGAATTTAAGTCCTGTTTGGGGCCGTCAGCCTTCAGATTCAGAAAATCGACGACATCGTCGTAAGTAGCTTCATAAACACCCGCATCTCCTGGTAAAAATAAGTTGTATTTCATTGTACAGACGTGACTAGGAGCATTGATGAACAGCAATATTTTGTCAGACAGTACACTTCGGTCGAAAACCTTTTTATACTTTGATGGGCGAATCATTTTTCTCAATTGCTCCTCAATAGTTTGCCAGAAACTATCCACAGGATCCTTCTTACTTGTGCTGCAAGTCTGGGGGTCGGAAATTTTCATTTCCAACACTCCCCCACCAGAATTTAGGAGAGCGTTGCACTTCTGTAGAATAATCTTGCTTTGATCTTCATTTCCAGATTCTTTGCCCTCTTTCTTACTTCTATTTTTCTCCTTTTTCTGCTGACTTGCATGATCTTCTCCAATACTTATAGTGCAATACAAATGATTTTCACAGAATTCCCTGTATACAATATATGGAATGTTTCACGAGTAAATAAATCTAACAAGAAAAATTGAGGAGCAAAATGTATAATGCTTGAGGGTCCTCGCCAATATCTCGCTGGTATTGAATGAGTGGTTGCTACATAAAAGTAATTTCACCACCAGTTTTTTTATTTCTTGTGTTAATTGCCTAAGTCTGAATTCAGTTTTCTTAGGGTTATTTCCCTATCATAAGAATCGTTTTCCAGTCAGAAGAATCAATTCACCCAATAAAACTAAAATACATGTATGAAGGTCCACACAGGAAATGTTCATCACATTAAATTTCCACTAAACGTATGGAAAAACAGTATTTGCAAACATCTTATTGACAGCAACATGCTTCAGAAAACTTTACAGATGCAGTGGGTGAGACGCAGGTTTGTGGGAAATACATGCAAACGAAGTCTTTAAAAGTATGAGGAGTAAATCAACCATGTTTTACTGTGGACTAGGAGCTTTTCAGTTTTGCTTGCCCTAATTTTACCAAAACATTTTCTTCAAAGAATACAAGTGTTTTTGAACACCAACTACTGGAAACAATAATACAAATGCAACACTTCTACCATGTGCATTAAGTTCAAAGTAAGCAAAGTTTTCTTAAAATGCTAGTATGCATTCTAGGAATCCAATTTCAGTATTATACTAACATTATCATTTTAATTACCTGTTACTGCCAGTTCCCTCAGTGCTTAGAAAGAATTTCCTTCTTGTTCGTCTTCACTTTCATTGATTTCTATACATCTAATATCATTTTCTTGGGATGAATTTTCCCTGTAGTAAGGATAATGTAAACAATAATATTTAATTACATTTAATTAGGTTTTGCTTGCTGTATTTTTCCCAAAACACTTTTTCAAAGAATGTAAGCAATTGTGAACACCAACTACTGCAAACAATAATTATTTATGTGAAGTGTCTGCCATGTGCAGTAAGTTCAAAATAAGTACAGTTTTCTTAAAATTCTAGTGTGCATTCTGGGAACCCAATATCAATATTACACTAGCAATATCATTTAAATTACCTTTTAAGTTACTGAAGAAAGAATTTCCTTCTTGTTTGTCTTCATTTTCATCGATTTCCATACGTTCAACATCATTTTCTTGGAATGAATTTTCCCTGTAGTAAGGATAATGTAAACAATTATTCAAAGTAAACAAAGGTCAGAATTTAAGGAGCAATCATTAAGCTTGTTTGTGGGGATTGAACAACCCTTAACAGCTTTCATCAGAGAATTACTTTTTGATATACATATATAAGTTTGATATACATCCATTTTGAAATCACTGGTGATCCTTGCAATCTGATTAGTTCACAGCAGTGCAATTTATTCACTAATTGCACATCTTTTTCTCAGCCAGTGAGAAAGCAACCCTAAGATTTCAAGGCTTTTTTAAAGTAACCAATCAAATTGCAGGAAAATGAAGGACAAAAAAGCTAACATAACATAACTAACCTAAAGCTAGAATCAGTCTCTGCTACTGCCTCATGCAACTCTTATGCATGTACTCAACAGTATATGCTGTAGTGTTTACCTTTTGTTACTTGTGAGACATGCTTTGCAACTTTTTTTCCAAAAACCTTTTTTTTCCCAAAAAAATAATACTTGTGATTTCAAATCAAACTTACACTGCATGCTCATTTGATTTTGAAATCATGCATACAGCTGTATGATTTCAGACCAAATTACTCTAGATACTCAGTTAACATTCCATTATATATGGTTCTGCTCCTAATGGGTGAGACTGAACATTTGATGAATAACATTTTAAGTCATAGATCAGGTAATCAACTACTCCATAACATTTCTTTAGATTGCATAATGATTGCTGTAAATGATTTACCATCTTTAAGATATTATATGGAAAGATGGATTGTCTCTCCTCTGAATTATTAAAATTTTCCTTCTTATTTGAAAAATGGAATCTGCATAACCTGACCACCTAGCTAAAGAAAATGAATTTATACAGTTTTCAAAAATCTATCACAATTTCTTCATCACATTAAAACCAATGCCATCAGCGCATTAAAAATAAGTGCTTAATTCTTTCCATGTCCCACAATTTTTTTTGGTTGTTTGTGTCCTGTTTTCAAGATTTAATGTTGGCAAAAAATTTTGAACTTCCATTTCTTTCTTCTTCTGAATTTTGTTTGGTAATTTACACTCAGAGTGTAAATTATCAAAACAAAAAATCAGAGCCATTTTTCTCTACTTGAATGGTATAAATTGGTTTCAGGTACTTACTAATGACTAAAAAACCCTTTTCTACCTTTTCTGTTTGGCACTCACATTCACACCTTGATTATACAGTATTACACAATAATTCTTACATGCAAACTAATCTATGTAAGTTTGCAATATGTATGATCAGCTTGCTTCTGGGCTACACTGTGTAAAATATGTCTAAGTTACCTGCATGTTGCACCAGCTCCAGTGAGGTATGCATCACTTCCTTGAGACTCAAAATAACCGCTATAAAAAGAACAAATCAGATTAATTGCATCTGTATATGAACAGTAGTTTTTGCTATGCAAACATTTAATGACTTCTAAATATAAAAAACAGCATGCTTAATAACAATTGCAGGTATTGTAAATCTGTTACTAAGCACATCAAATTAAGCACAAGACATAGAATGCTTCTTAACCCTTTAATTTCTAGGAGTCACCAAGACAGAATTTCTCCACACAATTATTATATAATATTATGCAGACAAGTTATGAAGAAAAGAAATGTTAATTTGGGGATTATTAGTTGATCTAACACTAAATTCTTGGAACTAAAATCATAACAATGGTATGGCAGGGTCAGTAAGGAGAATTGGTAATGAGATCTTGGGAGCAAAAGGCTGAGATGCGGGGTGCTTAATCAAAGGGAAAGCACTTATTTAATCTAATTTCTTTTCTGGCATAGCATTGGTGCATAAGCAGCAACCCCATTTTGTGTAAAGTACAAAACTGAACGACAATCCTAAATTTTAAGAGGCCATGTTAACTTGGTATTACCAGGACTCTCTGACCACCAGTAATGTTCAGTGGTTTAAACAAGTTTTAATGAAACTAATACTATCAATGGCCTGAGGACACTACTCTATGTCCATGCAAAATCACTAACAAACACAAATACCACTCAAGTAACAGGTGGTGTAGAACAAACCTGTCATACAACACTTCATCATCCTGTTGACTCTACAAAGCAAGAAAGATAACAAGCTATCCATGAGAAAAAGAGTCCACCATGTGATTGTCATACATTAGTAAATAAATCAATAAGATTGCTTGAAACACTATGATTGCAGTATGTATTAACAAATTATGTTTACACAAAAGGGCCACTTTTACTGATCATCGAAAGCAATCCCTTAGGTTTTGCTTACCTTCACTCTGAAATTGGTCCTGAAAACTTGGCCACTTTCTTAGCCAATGTGATTCAAGATGACAACCAATAGCAACTGACCAAGGTCAATTGTATTTTCCCATACTTCAAACCATTTGCTTGTTTATACTTTCTTACTTTGAGTACTCTTATTTGATACTTTCCTTGCTATGATTGGTGTTGTGATTGCTTGGTTTAGGTTTCATCACACCTCATCAAAAAGCGCACTAAAACAGTGTGTAAGGGTATTCTTGGTACTTACAGCATTTACATGTACATCGTGTTTTGTTTTCTTAGGTTCTCCTGTGATATCCTTTGAAAGACGTCTTTTATTACTACTCATGGCTTTCTACAGATAGTCTGAAAAGAAAAACCCTGCATTCAGTCAATAAGTAATGAAAATTTATAAATGGAAAACGCAGCACAATGAAAATTACTTGTACTTCACAATTTATAAAATATACTATATGAAATTCGATAACTTCTCTTTAGGAATCAGCAAAAATGTGTAAGGACTATATGTGACCTTGTTATTGATGAATTTGCCTCTCATTAACAATGACAATTGAACTGAGTGGAGCCAATTCTGGTCTGAAGTCGTACTTATGATCACTCATAATCCCATCTCCCTTATGAACTCTCATAAAGTAAAACTCTATGAGGATTTCATGCTTTTATAGCTGTTTTTGGAAGCCTCAGCCTTCCAACTTAATGCCAGTTATTTGTACTTTTTTGGGTGTTTTTGTTCTTTTCCATCCCCCAAACACTCAGAATTAAAATGTTGTAACTATCTCCTAAGCTGTCCGCCATTCTATTTTGGTGTACCTTGCAGTTTAGTTGTCAAGCAATTTAATTTCAACTCTCTGTACTTAATTTCTGCGCTCTGCACTCTTTGAGAATAATTGACGTGTTCCTGGCCAAGGAGCATGCTGGGATTTTTGCACTCATGGTGAAGTGAATTTATATGACCTTATATGATTCGTCGCGATTACATACCGATTGTAGCGCTGCTGAGCAGAGGGGAGCAGAGAGCAGAGGTGTATTTTGCTGCGAATGCGCCAGTAGAAGTTGTTTGTTGAGAGTAACCGCTGGCATGCGCCCGCACCGCGCGTACGTATTTGTTTCCCGCCAGTTTTCGAATAGATGCGGTAGTAGTGGAGCACGAAATACAATGGCTCGTCTATTTGTGTTCGTTGTCATGTTCGAGATTTTTTCTCAATGTTACTTGGCTGAAAGCGCGAAAAAATCGAAAAATGGTTGCGTGATGTGCGGGAGAAAGTCCCAGCCGCGTTACTTTCATAAGGCGAAAAGTTATGAAAAAGAATTCAAGTGTTGTTTTGGGATAGTAGGGAGAGCGATCGATGCAGAGGACGTTATTTGTGAAGGATGTAGGAGGGCTGTAGAAGAACACAGGCGAACTGGAAATTCGTTTCAGTATGTTAGTGCTATCTCAAGTTATCACTGAACATTTGAAGTACTCACTTACGCAAAAATTAAAATTTAACCAAAGTTTCTTTTTTGTTCAAAAGTTTGTTGACATGAATCGCAACCAACGGGGACGAATACCCAAACACAAAAGATCAATGTTGAGTAAAGAAAAGTCAGATAGCAGTAGTACTAGAGAGATGGTAGTTGTATCCAGGGAGAGTTTATTAGAAATGGAGGAAAAATTACGGATTTTATCAGCGAGTAAGTAACCTTTTTCAATCATTTGTCTTGGAAATTCCAGATTTGGGAGCTGAAATTAGCAATATTAGACACTTAAAAATCTACTTTGAAAAAAAGGAACGCATCTTTGAATAAGTTTATAATGTGACGAATTTCATTTAAAATTGAATACTTTATTTGGACCAAACTACCCCTGAACCAAAACACATAGGAATTGCACCATTTGTGGAGGAATAAGTGCAAAGGCATCCTCAGCTTCTGAATGGAATGTCTGAAAGGATAAGAATATGCAAATTAAAACCAGTCAAACTTTTGGGCTTCCTGTTGAAATGTAAATTACTGAATAAAGATTGCTGGCCAATTCCAACACTAACCCCAACTGGTTAATGAATCAAATATCTCCAAATAAAAACTTTATTGATGTTCATCAAAGACAGATATGCACTTGGCAACTTCAATCTTCGACCGTTTTAAATAACAAGCATTTCGTAACAACCTGATGGTCTGACAAGACTCTTATTACAGGCAATAAAAACAAACTTGTACAACTGATAGTATCCTTGATACTGAAAGTCAAACTTGTTTCCATAGCTTGTATCCCCCAGGAACAAGACTGAACAAAACTAGATGACTAAATCAAAATAATGAGAAGAGTTTTGTTAACCTTGCTATGATATCATACGTACATTGTGGCAGAAGTAGTAATGAAACTTGTTTTTAAGAACTACCATATGAGGCTTTCACATAATGAGCCCCTAATTATTATGACTTGCAACAATATGAAATTCAGATTTCAGTTGAATGCAAATTTTATTTCCCACCCAATGTAGGATGTGATATGACAGAGGAAATAGCATTGGTCAAGAAAAAGATTTATGATGACATAGTATTTAACAAAGCAGAAACAGTGTATGATCCAGACAGTTTTAGAGAGTTTTGCATATCAGCAGGTGCAACAAAGTTATTTGACACTATTCTGGATTCAGTCACTGGTTCTCAGCATTCCACAGACCGCATACATCTAAACGAAAAAAGGGTTGTTTCATTCATTTACAATTTGCGCTACTACCTCAGCCAAACATGCAATCCTCTTCAAATGGATCATGCTCTTTATCTCAATAGTAATCTCATAAATCAAGAGGGCATTGAAACAGAACATATCATGGGGCATACATGTTCCAGAAGAACTTTAAACAATGTTATGCACAAAATGTCACAGTCTCATTTCAAATCTTTTGAATATTTTATATGTACAGCTACAGATTGCAAATGGCTAATAGTGCTAATAATTGATGATTTCACAGCCATTCACACAAAAAGAAGACCACAAGAGGAAAAATTGTCTGAGGCAAAGACAATGTGTACCATAGTTGTTAAAGCTTTTAAAGATATTTCAGCTGTACCTGTAACACATGCCCTTTGTACTCAAGACCAAAATGGTATAGATATTGAAGCATGCATACAACTAATTACTGCTGCATCATCCATGCACAACATCAGTGAGAGCTATGCTTCTGTGATGCCTGACTGGCTCACTAAGGCATTTTTTTATTCCTGAATTTGAGAGACATAGAATCAACATTCATCAATGCTGTGACAGTGACAATGTGTGAACAATGGGCAAAATGGATGATTTGCACCTATTAGATTTTGTAGAACTGAGACTGAAGTCAAAGGGGGACTTTGATACTGCCTATGATGTAGCAATGCACACTGGCTTGGCTGCTCAATCAAAGAAATTTATTGTTTTTCAGCCAGGGGATTGGCCATGCCAATTTTATTGTAGACAAATCATATATGAATCACTTAAGACATTTGTCAGCTCTCATCCAAGATTTTCAGACGCTCCTCTGCAACAGGACAATATTTTACCTGATCATTCCTCATATTCTTTTCCAATGACATCTGGTACTACTGACAATCTCTTGAACAACAGCTTGCCACAAACAACATCACAGTCATCCATTCTGTCATTAGTACCAACTATTGGGCCACTTCACATTTCCCTAAACAGCAGAGAACACATTGTTCATTCCTACCATTCGTTTTTCAAAGCAGTATATGAAACAATTTTACCAAAAAGCAGATTGGCAGATAATCCCAAACCCTGGAGGATTAGTCTGATTCTTGAGATTGTATATGGTCACAGGTTGGACACTTATACGCCACACTGTGATGTCAAAGTTCACCTGCTTCAAGGATGCAGAGTATGGGACCCTATTCACTTAACGAGACAGCTATATACCTTTGGTGTTGTTGATATATAGCATTTCTTTCAAACTTAACAATTTCTCTGAGTATTTTTGAGCAATGATCAGGATTTGGATCATGTTTACTTGCCTTCAACACCAGCACTGTAACAAAGTACCACTTACTTGGATCAACATGTGCTCTCACTGGGGAAACATGCTCCACAACTGTATAATCTAATAAGGAATTACATTGCCATTTTTGATGAATAAATGAATGAGCATACTCCGTTCACAGACAAAAGGTTCTGATTCTGCTGATGAACTTAGAAAGAAAGCAAAGTCCATTTTCCAGTCAAAGGGTAAACAATCACACTACAGGTCATTTTTCACCACACCTAAGCAGTTTTCTTTCTCATACAACCAACTTTGCTTACTAAAAGTGAGATGTGCTCAAGCACTGTCCTCCATGTTTATAAAAATCTCTCAGAGTCCAGGGCAGAGTCAATTCTCCTCAAACAACAGCTACAACACAAGCGTTCCAACTCATGACACACTGCCAACAATGTCCCCCAACAAAAATATGAAGATGACTGTTTTACCTTTAGGGTATCACTGAGATATCAAGCCGGATCAAACAAAAAAATGTGATTTACCTCTGTGTAACATTTCCAGCCAAGATGAGGATTGGACCCTCTTGCATGGTTGTTTTCACTCATTCCATGATGTTTGCCTTTGTCCACTGTGTAAGAAGTTTCTAAAAAAAAAGTAAAAGAGCTTGGTGAGACAGCTAAAAAAGCCATTCTACATCCTGCATCTAACATGCATGAAACTGAATCCTAAACTAATCACAGTAATGAAACATCAGCAGTGCCAACATATTTATTAACTGAAATCCCTGGGGTAGAAGAAATTGAGAGGGAAGAGTTTGATAGGGTTGTCAAACCGTTAAACGATGAGATTTCCAACCTAAATCCAGCAACTCAACCACTCACATCTTCCAACCTTAGCCAGAGTCAAACTTACAACCAAACCACACCTTCACCCAACAAGGCACCTCCCCACTGTAGACAATGTCACCATCCTGTTCATGGACACAAGAGGCTTAACAATGCACAGGTCAAATGTTATTTCTGTGAAAATTGTACCTGCACAGTTAGTGATGAAATCAGTAGTTCAAATTGCCCTTGTTCATGGCACACAGCAAACCAGCATGAGAGTAAGAATTACGGTCAAGTTGCCGACAGTTCAACTCGCCAACGTGTAAAATCGAGTAGAGATGTCGGCGAGTTGGTCTTCAATCCAGTACAACTTATTAGAAGATAGACATATAGAAAATTAAAAGATATTTAGTGAAAAAACAATTTTGTTTTCTTCTAACAAAGTTTATAAGGATCTCATGGCGAATAAAGCAAGGTGAACATCGCCAATGAATATAAAAGCTTCAGACGCAAATGAGTTATTGTGTGACAATACTGTAAAGACTCATCATGTCAGTCGATCAGATTATTTTATGAAAACTTGGCTTTCTAGACAAGATCTTTAGTAAAAAAACAATTCTTTTTATTTCCAACAAAGTCTATAAGGATCTCAAGGTGAAGAAAGTAAGGTAAACATCGCCAATGACCGAAAAAGCTTTAGACGTGAACGAGTTATTGTGTGACAACAACACTGTAAAGACTCATTAGGTCAATCGATCAGATTTTTTTAAAAAAAACTTGGCTTTCTAGACAAGATCTTAGGTAAAAAACAATTCTTTTTATTTCCAACAAAGTTTATAAGGATCTCAAGGCGAATAAAGCAAGGTAAACATCATCATTAACCAAAAAAGCTTTAGATGCGAACAAGTTATTGTGTTACAACCATAACAACCAGGAGGAACAATATGTTTTTTAACTTTAAAGAATGATTTATTCATGATCAAGAATGTTTGATTTACAATAAGATTTGATATATTATAAAGATCAAGTGGACATGTGAAAGCTAGGCTTATCATGCAATTATTCGCTCTTGAAGGTCTGTTTAATCTCTACCCACACCAGATTCTCAGAGCACTCTTCGCATAAATGTCACTATTGCACAACATCTTGATGTAACTGAGTGGCTACTGCCCTTGTACATTTGCCAGTCCTCCATTGGTGGAAAGTTTAGTGGTAGTAATGCCTGCACTGTGATTGCAGTACTTGCTGCACTTGATTTTCTGGAGGGAGCCCTTCAAATTCCCACCCAGTTACAAGACCTCGACATTACTATACCTATGTATACTAATGTCACGATAAAAGGAAATCAGTCGTATGACTCTTTCAACCTGCCAGATCAGTAACCAAATTTGGAAGTCAGACAAGTCCTTCAGCATGGAAAAAATGATAAACATTTGAAGAAACTTGAAATCACTTCAGATCTGGGTTTCTTTACTGTGAGAGACCTTGAAGACCACCTCACACAAAACCATCATATGCATCCATCATTTGCAGCTGTATTGATTGTGCCACCAGACAAGTCAATGGTACTTTGTTTTAATAAGACAAGTATTTGTCTTTTTGAAAGTCACACACATGGTCTCCAGGGGGGCATTATTGCCACCAGTTCCTTTGGAAATGTCAGCCACTTTGTCAAATATCTAGAAAGGATGGTTATGCGAGACTGGAAGAATGGATTACATGGCTCAAACATAGCAGTTTTAAAGCTGAAATAAATTTTGAAAAAGGTTTAATTAGACATTAGAAACAGAACAAGCAGGATTATGATAATTGAGTACTTGTCCATTTGTTTTAACACAGCAAGTTCGATTAAGTTAGTCTGTAAGCTTCGTCTAAAACTTTGACTTAAAACTAATTTCGCAAGGCAGAAGCATTTTTGTGAAATAAGCATGACAGAATAAAGCTGACGTCATTCTTCTCGTAAAACGAACATAGAGAAAGCGTCACCTGTTTAAACTCGTGAGGAAGAGTCCACGCATTTTTTAGGGGTAATTGGACGAGTTTGATCGAAAGCCAAATTAATAAACAATTAACTGACAGTGGTGAGGGCTTTGGGGGCGAGTGAGATAAATAAGTTCTATCGAAGTTTTTCCTCCATTTAGCACCTGAAGCCCAAAAAGGCAATTGAAAAAATTCCCACTAAAACTCAGGAAAAGATAAGCTTAAGCCGGAGTTGATGAAAACCAAACTATAACCGGTGCTAAGACACATGCCTACCTACTATGTTTAACAGACTTGGAGAGCAAAAGGGCCGAAGACAGTTGTGAGCCGTGACTTAGAAAATCCACCTAAACCTCCCAAAAACGAATTCGCCGAAAGTTGTTGTAAGAGCAACTCAATCCTGAAGCTGGAACATTTTTTAAAGCCTTGTGTCCAATATGACTACAAAGAGAAAGAAAAGATGACGTTATCTGAAGTGATTTGAAGTTTGGGGGCCACCTCGAACTTAACGCAATTATATTTCAAAGTTGAAGTAAATTAAGATCACGTTCAAAATTAACTTCTTTCATCGGATCAAATATCTCACGATCCGTCTTCGAATACAACTTTGTGATTTTTACAAGTAAAACATCAACATCTTAAGACTAACCTTAAAGGTTTTCTGTCTCATTTACACATCTTGATTTTCAGTAATTCAAATCTCAAACTTCAAGTTTTCGGGCTTTTTTCGCGTTTTGTTCGTACTTTGATCATTAAAATATCCTCACCAGAGGGGCCAGCCAACACCACGAGTATTCACAGAGTTAGAAATATTGGTATACTTGTCATTCATTTTTCGTTTTTCCTAGCGCATGCGCAGAAAATGCCCCTCTGCTGCGCTGCTGACAATATGCCTTGGGCGCAGTTGCCCACGCCACGTGCGTAGTTTGAGCGTTGCTTACAGGATTTTTTTTGCCGTTTTTTACCGAGTTAGTTTTAGCGAAGGATCTTAGGCTGTGTAAGAAGCAATAACTTCGAATCGTCGCCGGATAGATCCTCATTTGTTATTCGTTTTTATTATCCTGTACAAGAATACAAAGAATCAGACGCATAGAATTTATTCTGCCAAGCGTAGCTGGCCCCTACAGACCTTTTTGTTATATGCTGATGAGATGGTCACGAAATGATATCTAGAAGAACAATTAATAACGGTTGTGAACCCTGGAATCACGCATGCCCAACCAAACAGGCCACGACTCACAAGAATATTAGGCACATGTTGGAATGTACTAGACTGTCGTTTTTAGCCAAGAACGAGCCAATAACATTCTGTGGAGCCAAAAGGTCATGGATGTGGATGCACGCATGTCATTTTAGTGCTTTTGAATATACTTGCCTTTTTGTTGCTTACTGTGACTTAACAGCCACCAACCCGACGAAATCACTACTCTTTTGTAGCATTGGTTGATTGAATAAATGTTCACAACTCTTCTTAATGTTATTCTTATTAGCATTTGCAGACAAACCCACGAACGGCTTACGCAAATCTACTCTATTATTACTAATCTCATAATGCGCATGAAAAATTTTCAGGAGGCTTATCAGCTGAGGATACGTCAGTCTATCCCTTACAGTGCAGAAAGTTTAAATTAAATTGATCTTCAGGAAAGTCGCGCAAGCAAAACAAAACAAAGTGGCAAATAGTTAGGAGAAAATAACGAGATTTCAATTTGGGGATTATTGGGGAATGCTACGAACACACAAAAAAAGTAAAAACACCAAGCACAAACAACTGGCTAAAAAGTCCGGAAGTCTTGGGCTTCCAAAACAGCTACGACAAAAGTACCATCATTTAAGATCTAAATGCAGATTTAGGAATGTTGTGTGTCGCCATTGCAAGTTACGAGGACATATCGTTCGAGTGTGTAAGAAAGGTGGAGACAATGTTATGGGTTTTGAAAAAGAGCCACCTCAGGGATAATTATCTGAAAAAGAGGAGTTGTATGTGGTGTCTGATGTTCATGTAATGTCCAGATCTGAATTTTATTCACTGCTAAAGATTGAAGACAAGAATTGTCTAATGCAGTTAGACACTGGGTGTGCGTTGTGGGTTTTGCAGGGCCAGTCTCTGGCTGTACCTACCTTGTGGTTGTAGCATCTTTTTCGTCAATCGCTCTGACGAAGAGCTAACGCTCGAAACGTCAGCCTTTTAGCTACTTACGGTGGCCAATTTACGTTTTCAACTGAGTTGTTAACATTAAATCACCAGTTCGTTCCAAAGACGGGGAATTTCATCACTGGCGTGATAGCCATGCAGCTCTTTCCATTTTAAAATCACGCGTATGATTTCAAACCAAATTGCACTCCTCTTAATTCAATTACCATTATCAATCGATGACAATCTCGTTGATCGTTCAATTTCGCCTGGTATTATTCTGTCTGACTCAACTAGAGTTCGCGCGGTTTTTTTCCAGTGAAAACAAAATGATGCATAAGATGTAACTGACATATAAA
Organism: Pocillopora verrucosa; assembly: GCF_036669915.1. NCBI lineage: Eukaryota > Metazoa > Cnidaria > Anthozoa > Scleractinia > Pocilloporidae > Pocillopora > Pocillopora verrucosa. Next base: position 7,703,270 of record NC_089315.1, on the reverse strand, counting down.
TTTGGATTGACTTGAAAGTAAAGCTTTCAGAGGAAAAAGAGTCCCCAGATCTGAAACACTCCTCGGTTAAGTTGAACTAAAAAAATTCACACTTGCTTAATTAATTATTCGAAAAGATGCGCAAATATTGCTCATAAGACCGCGTAAGTAAGTAAGTCTGTAGTTTCCTTTTGATATGAAAGAGATAGCAGTCGTGAAGTAACTATTAACAAAGCATAATATGTATTAAAACTACCAAGTGCATACTCTTACCTTGTCATGATTATTATAAATAGAATAGCTTCCACAAGCAGTCGTCAATACATCGGAAAGGCTCTTCAGACGCTCTGTAATAACTAAATTCCCGCTCAAACTTTGAATCATCAGATACAATCATTGGCCGATCCCTTTGCTTTTAGTCACATGGTTAGTGAATTCCAGCGTCGACAAAATCTAAACCGGACCGGATTGGATCACGGATTGCATCACGGATCCGATCATGGATAGGATCACGGATCGGATCGTGTTATTGAAATTAGGAAGTTTGCACGATAAGCGGAAATGAAGTCTGCGTGACATAATGGAGCGCAGGCCCCATTGGCAGTTTTTTTTACCCAAAAACCTCTTGTAGTCACTTTCACGGCTGTGTCAAGGAGTGTTGTGAAGTGCCACCATGGACAAAGGGGCAAAAAACTTTCAAATGGGCCTGCGCTCCATTATGTCACGCAGACTCCACGTTTTTTTACAGAAAAACCTCCAGACTTTGTGCACCTGCTAAAAATGTTCCTCAAAAACACTGGAAGTAAGAAAATGCCTTCTGCAAATTATTTCGTTTATGCTTGAGCGCGCGTTATTGACCGCATACTTGTGACGTAGCATTTACCATTTGGAAATCGATCTTGCATCATAGAAGCTGTATATTGCATCACCTTAGCGTTCACGAGGTGAGTTTGACTGTACCACAGCGTGGAAGCCATTTGAGGGAGTGTAGAACGTGGATGAAACAGCGTAACGCACTTTCTATCTATTTATGTAAGGTGAGAACTTTTTTATTTCATGCAGATTAATTTTGATCGGATGATAATTAGTCCTTTGGTATCAGAATAAGGCACTACATTAGATCGCATCGTTTGTCCGATCAGACAGATCGGACAAAGTTGAGTCAATGTGCGGGTAAGAAAAGTGTCAAACCAAGTAAGTTATAACAACAGAAAAATTAAGCTTCGCATGTAAAATTTAGTTTGGAATAGGTGAATTCAAGTCACTTAAGAAAAAGAAATCTGAGAAATTGGTTTGGACGTCCCTACGAGTCCGCCATGTACCGTGTTCGCCCCCACACTTTTTCGAGTTCGACCCCACCGAGTCGAGTTCGCCCCCAGATTGAGTAATGTCTAAATGAGTTACTTTCTGGTGAAAATTATAAACAAGTTAAAACCAAGACAATTTTGAATGTTAATTGCGGGCGGCCATTTTGAGAATTTATTTGTGCGTGGGAGGTGAGGCGACCGCAGGCGGTGTGCGCACTCCGATTGCGTTGCATTGTAGTAGCTTCATTTTCAATATGGCGGTGAAAGCAACAGAAATCGGCAAACTTTGACAACATTCCATAAAAGTTAGGCATTTCCGTTTTCCTTTCCTCACATGTTTTTCCTGATAACAGTGAACTTGGAGCATCATCAATCACTAAGAATTTTGCTCTGGTAATTTTTCCACCAATCTGGATGTCAAGGTAGACTTCGCCTTTGGGAAGCACACGTTCTCCATTGTACGCTTTCAAAATGGCACGAGTTTTCTTAAAGTCTGGTTGGTTTTGAATCTTTATAAAATCTTCCATTCTCAAACAATTAACCTCTGATCTGCTATCAATCTGCATGGTTACCTCAATCCAATTACTTGTATGTCCACTTCTTAGTTGAGGTTCAATCATGTATTTAGAACGGCTGGTGTCAATGACTGAATACTTGCAGTAAACTTCATCATCTGTGTTCGCTGATTCAGCTTCTTCAATTTGATGAATACTCCTCCTAGGTTTCTTGGAAGCACTCTTCACAGGTTTCTGTGTTCTCCTTTGAGATTCTTGATCTCGACTTCTGCACATCTTAGCAAAATGGTTCTTCATGTTACACTTGCTGCTTTTTTTCCATAAGCCGGACACTGGCGCAAGTTGTGGTTTGTTCCACAATATTTGCATTGTTTCACCGTCTCTACTCTTCATGTAAAATCTGGTTTCTTTCCTTTGTACTTGACAGCATGTACTGAAGTTTCTATTTCTCAATCAATCTTTTTCAGTTGATCACTGGCTGTTTCTGCAGCTCTAATTATGTCTAAGGCTGTATTGAGAGGGAGAGCTTTCTCACGGAGTAGTCATTTTCTGACTTCATGGCTTTTGATTCCAATCATCAGTCTGTCTCGAATCAGTTCGTCACACAGAGGACCATAAGCACTTTCATTTTCTTGGTTGGCATTGTTGAACAGGTAATGCTCAAAAATAATATTCCCCTGTGGTTCAAAATACTGCGTCAAGGCCTGCAAGAAACTATTAGGATCTGTGTGATCAGCTACAGGCAGATTTTTAGCTATTTGGTAAGTTTCTCTTCCCAGAACTATCTTTTAAAAGAGTTTCCAAAATGACTTGTTTGGGTTTCTTACCAAGTTCAGTTGCTATTTTATAGCTCTCCCAACTCTCTTTAAAAAAAGTCCAGTTCTCTGCCAGGTTCCCCTTGAGACTCATTGGAGGTGGCATTGGTAACTGACTGTACATCATCATCTGTGTAGGTGACACAATGAGTTGTGCTAGAGGTGCTTCTGGGGGATTCTCCTGCACCGGAGGGTCCTCTTGATTGTCCATTCTGTCAATTCTTTTGTTGTCCTCGTGACGTTCACTAAGTGTATGCTAGGCTCTGGCCTTTCGCAGAAATGCAGTTTCTTCAATGTGTGAACCTTGAAATTCACTTCAAATCTCACAAGTGGCAGTGTTTTAAAAGGCTTCTGGTCTGTCCAATAACACCGCTGGATTCTTTTAGCGCCCGCAATTAATTCTTCTGTCTTCGCTTGGATCCACGAGATTTATCTTCAATATTTGTAATCCACTTCCTGACACCATGAAGTGTGGACGTCTTGTATTCTGCAGCATACACCTTAATTGATATCTGACGGGCTATACCAGCAACTAAACTACTCTCTACATCTAGTTACAAGCTCTGCTTTTATAGGTACGGTTGAGGATCTAGAACGTTCCGTAACACTACAACAGATTCTATTTATGTATTGATTCAGGGATGACTCAGCATGATACAGCTACTTCTAGAACATTCTTGAAGGTCACACTACATTTATGTTATCAGCTCAGTTGATAATACCAAATTACCAGGTGCTATACTTTTCTGCCAACGCAGCACCACAGTTTCTTTAAGAACTTATCCTCTTCATACTCCCTTTCCGTCTAGTTAGGTAAGGTAAGAACTTTTTTTTTTTAAAGAAGATCAATTTTTATCGTAACATTGAAACAGCAATCAGTGAGGTAACCATGAGGTATGAGGTATCATTTATTCCTTGATCAATCACATCAGTCTAAGGATAAGTCACAGTGCAAGAGGACTAAGGAAACAGATATTAACTGACATTGTGGAAAAGATTACTGTGCGAGTGCCATATCAACTAAATCAGGACAAGTATTTTAGAACTACTGCTCTGAGATGAGAAATTATGTTCATTACCTAATTTTAGTCCAAACTTATCATATTGATGAGTAGCACAATCACCATGCCCATAGGGGGTTGACTGCAAACTTTCAATGATTTCTTCTGTTTTACATTTTCATTGAAGCCAAATCTTTGCTTACAGGTAAAATTGTTCTTATTGATTATAGTGAAAGCAAAAAATCAGAAAAACACATTACTGTCTTTGAGAAAATACCCGTGAAAGATGAAAAATCGAGCCAATTTTGGTTGTAACGCGTAACACAATCTCAGTGGTAAAATTTTTTAAATACATTTTTCAGTGAAAAGAAAGCTCGTTTGAGCAAACAAATTACACCTAATGATAACACACAATAAACACTACATTTGAGCAAAACTTTGACATTTCAAGTTTATTAAAACGCATAGAAAAGATTCATCGTTCTTAAGTATCCTTTGTGTAACGCTGGGTTTCAGAATTCGGAAGTACACCAAGTTCTTGTCCGCAGAATGACTGAACTGGAATCCTGTGGGAACAAAAACACATTAACCAAATGCTCATACTTGGTGTTCTAAAATAGCGAAAAATCAGTCTAAAGGATTGACTATAAACGGAGAAATATCAGTGTAAAACAGTCGCTACGGTTTTGTAAAACCTGATTACGCAATAATATTTTTCATCAACTTACCTTCTCCTTCGCTAATATACTTTAAACACGGCAAAGTCGGGTTTCGAAATCGATTACACTTCAATGCTCATAAGTTTCTCTTGTCATTTGCAAATTTTCGGGTCCATATCTTTAGAAACGGCCAAAATATTCACTTTTGACCAAGTCGCTACGCTTTTTACCATGTTGACGCCATATTGAGAACGGAGTCTCGCCACAAATGCCACCAAAAGTGCTATGAAATCTGCTGTTTGCTCCGCCATTTTGGCCTTCATCTTTTCATCTCCGTGTCGAAAATATCTTGGTAACCTTTCCTATTTTGGTTTCTGCCATTTTATCAAGGGTCGGGGGTCTTCAAGCTCAATAATTTTTTCTGAGATTTAGCCATCTGTAAATATCGCTTCAAGTGTGTCGGGAAATGGTGCTCGCCGACAAAGGAAACTCTCGCGTATGAAGATTTTCACCAGATTTAATATTTCTCACGATTTACAGCTCTCACTTTGTGGGTACACGTCGTGGTATTCTCTCTCCAAAATCGATCTCATCTGTCTGTAATTCTATATTTTATCCTTAAGATGAATAGCCTATTGTTACAATCACGCGTTTCGCAATCAGTTCATGCACGTAACATAAAAAGGTAACACAACTCGCTTCCGGTCACGACAAGTGCGCTTGACAAGAGGTATGGTTAACGAAAAGGAAGAAAAGCTTGCGAGGATCAAAGAGTGGAGAAGGAAAAAACAGGAAAAGAATAGGCTAAGGAATCTAAAATATAATGAAAAGAATCGCAAAAAGAGAGCTGAAAGAGAAAAATGGTGATGTGATCTTCAAGTTGTAAAAAGAGGCAGAAAGTCAGTTTTTAGAGTGCCAGTTGATCTCACTAGGGAGATACTAGCCTCCATGTAATACAAAATGTTATTATTTCTACTTTTTACTGTGTCAGTGAACTCGAAATTGATTATTTGTGAAAAAGACCACACCCACAAGGGATTATGGGTAAATACAAATTTGAATCAAATGTGACAAAAATAAAACAGTTTGAAATAAATCAGTTGTAATAATAAATGTGAGTTTAAAACAGACCTAAAGAAGTGATTTTGTCCCAAACTAGCAATTTTCACATTTTCCATACATGTTACAGAAGTGGGTATGGTGATTGTGCTACTCATCATTGTATTTATTTTTGTACGATCAGAAACCTGGGTTTAACATTCAAACTGTTCCAAAACTTAACATTCTTGTTCATTTTCTGACCTTTGCTTTGGCAGGGAGATCATTGGGTTTCAATGAAAGTTATTGCAGGTCATGACTTATGACGTAATTGAATTGAAGGGATTTCCAAGTTCACTGGAATGAATGCTGTTTTTCCAGCCTGAGTACAATTTTACTTTTCTTGCTTCCAAAATTTTCTTTTAAGCATTAGTGGATGTTAAATGGAAAAATTCAAAACTTTGCTAGATAAGTGTTTTTGACTGAATAATACCCAGAAATAAACAACAAACTATTGCCTTCTTTATTTCTGCTCCCACTTCCTGCACCCCTGTCCCCCTACACATAGAAGGCCAAGTGCTACATTAATTAGATGCACCCTTTCTAATGATTTTACTGTTTGTTAGCTAAAACCCCAGTCACAGTAGAAAAATTTCATTGGTTGATGCATCTTAGAAACAAACCACGGATGTAGAGCTTTTGGTGTTCACTGCAGGTGTGACCTAGAGTATATCAGATACACATTATTGCATTTATATGAACACATGTAAGAGCACTTAAAGTTATCTACTATTGGGATGGATATACAACAGAACCTCACAGCACTACCAAAATCACTGACCAAAATACCATGGAAATTCACTCTATTTAATATATATGACATTTTTAATACCACCTGCATATCAAAACCACTTAACAGTCCCATGAAATTGGGATCCCGCCAATTGAAGTTGGGATCCCACCTTAAATTCCTAATAGCATCCCACCTGAGAAAGCACATCCCGGGCAGGATTAAACCTAGAATCCCACCAATCCCTCTTAGGATCCTGCCTCAAATTTCAGATAGTTTCCCACATGGGAAATCATATCCCAGGCAGGATTGCATCTGGGATCCTGCCAATCCCAGTTTAGACTCTGCATAAAATTACAGATGGATTCCCACTTTCAGAAAAATCCTTTGAGGGATCCTGTTTATCACTGGAGACCACAGATTTATGAAATGTACTAGATAGGATATCTTAAAATTAAGAGGATAAAATTTTCTAGGTGAGCTATAGACCCCATCAATCCACTGAGGGTCCAAAACTTTCCAACTAGCTATAGAACATACTGACACCTCCAATGGGATCCCATTGTCTTACCAAGCTGTTGATCATAAATGATTCAAACAGTACATGAATACACAGACTATATGTGATAAAGATCTCATAATTTATTTGCAATGAACCAGCATGTGTTTGACTTGTTTCATTAACAAATTTCTTAACCGAACATTCTTAAAGAATAACAGCACAACTCAGCATATTACTTTTTCTTCATCATTTAAGCAGACCATCTACAGTGTAATAAGGCTCAACGTTTAAAAAAATTGGCTGTTGTGTATCAAAGAATAAAAGAAAGACAAAACCTCAATAATTCATGTTATCAAAATTTTGACAAAGGTACTGATTGAAAGTCTGCTCTCTCTTCAGTCGAATTTTTCAAAGCAAAGCAAGGTCAGAATGTTCCCAAATGTGACTAAAGTAATCTTGAAACCTTACTCATAGATTTATTTCATTGTAAAGTGTAAGCTTAGGAAACTGCAGTATGCAAGCGACCAATTCGATTCTCAGAATTATTTGAGTTTCAGTTGCGCTGAGTGTTAGGTAAGCTTAATTCAAGCCGTTATTTCTATTCTTTGATAAGATTTTGATCACGTAACGAATATGGCAATTTGTACTCACCACAAACTTCTAAAAATCCTAGCTTTAAATGGCCACTCGATCGTTGTTTGAACCAGTCGATATGTCAACTATTAATTGTCCCTTCTTTTAAGTTCACGGCGCCAACGACTTTCTTTTCATTTAAAACACTCACGCTGTTCTCGTTTTCCCATTAAACCACAATAAAACCAATCTTTAGAAGTGTTATATTAGGCAAAACAGTTGGGAAAAGAAACAACTTGAAGCAAGAGCGGTTAACCGATGAAAAGTACATTCAAAGATGAGCGCCAAATGGAGTTTTCTTTATTTCCGATTACGGGCATGATCACGTGGACCTTTTAGCAAAGAGAATCCGCTGGCTTGACCCATTGCAGTCTCAAGAGAAGGGCGCAACATTATCCTGTCTCTTCTGACCGGTTCTCCTCTCTTAGATGGTGGATACCTTGGATTCATGTTTTGATGATGACATAAATAATGATGTGAATTCACTCTATGTAGAAATAATCGACAAGAATCGAACAAGAATGCAAGATTTGTGGCCGAAAGTTTTCGAGGAAAGAAAGACTCGAAACCCACTTGAGTTATGTTCACGGCGAAGGTGACAAACAACACAAGCCAATAACATTAGGAAGTATAAGAGATACCTAGATGATCCCAGTGTACCAGTACCCAAATCAACAAGGCTTGACCACAACAAGCGTTCAGCAACACGTTTCAACACAGCTAGCCATCTCGATTCCTCAGTCGGTCTTTCCAGTGAACTAGCAGAGGTGCCAACAGAGTCAAGTGCGTCTTATAACGGAGAAAACAATTGCACGAGAGACAGAAGCAACTACATGCGATTACAGAGGTGCATTGGAATTATCGTCTGCAAATGGTTATGCACAGTCCGAAGCGTTACCGAGCTTGGAAAGGGGTGGAGAGAACGAAGATACAAGGTTGTCATTTTATCCTACAAGTACAATTTTATACCAGACCTACAAGGTATAGAAAAATTTTGTTGATCTCTGACTCAGAGAAGAACAACAAGTAAACTTTAGAGCTGTTATTATTAAACTGTGACTTGTACTTTTCATTTGTATGTAAAGAAGGAATTGTATTTTGCACCAAAAATATAAAGAAGTAATATTTTTTAGGAGGTCCAGTGATTGGGACATTTAAGAAATTAAGTTATGAAAAGAAACTCGGTTTGTACTTCTCACTACTAACAAGTCTTGTTTTAAAAATATTTTCAGATCAGAGTTTCAAATAAAGCAAATTGAAGAAGTCATTTAAAAGGTGTATTTTCTCAAAGGGAACAGTGACCACCTCTGTCTTGTCTGCATGCCAAATATTTGCGGAGTGTGTGGATGATCCATAAGAATTGGAACTCTCACAAAAACGTTTTGTAAGAATAAAAACAGCAAAACAATATTTTCGTAGCTGGGATAAAGAATCCCAGGTGGGATATGTAAATCCCGACCAGGATCCCTGGTAGAATGCAAAAGTCCCACCTAGGATCCCGGGTGGGATGCAGGAATCCCGCATTAAATGCGGGATCCCAGGTGGGATCAAATTTTCATCCCAGGTGGGAAAGGTGGGATCCCACCACCTAAGGCGGGATCCCGCCATTCCCACCTGGGATCCTGGGTGGGATTGCCGGGATCCCGCCTATATCCCGCCTGACATTTTACCTGGGTTACATTGTACTTTTCAGGTGGTTTTGTACACGCCTCCAGAAAGTAAATTGATCAGGATGAATCCTTATAGAGAAAGGTATGTTGTGCTCTTTTGTACAGTGACATGTTATGATCTCCAGAACATAGTCCTTTACCCCAACAACTGTTTTAGGCCACCTTAAAACCTCCATGGCAAACTTATGTACTGTAGCATGAGCTACATGTTTCCTCTAACTTAAAAAATTAATTTATCTTACTCAAATGGTCTTAAGGTAAGGTATTCCTTTGGTTACACAAAATAAAGTAATGGCTACATGTATGTTCATGGCATGGCATATTGGTTTATCTCTTATGACTTTTTAACCCAAAAACTGTGAATGGTAGTAATTAGCTTATCTAACTCTGACTGACACTTTCATTCAGTGATTACTAGAAATTAATGAACCTGTTAGTTGCTGGCTTAAAAAAAACTGGACTTTTGATAACATAAAATGTTCTGTAATTTATATTCCTGTAAATTACACACAAGCACTTGAAGAGAGAATTTCAGTTGTCCTCAGTCCAGGGTTATATGCAGTGTTTGGAATACACTTTTTCACTGCCTCAAAACAGCCAATGCCTAAATGTCCAACTGTAACCCAGCTTGGAAAAGTCAGAATCTTTAATCATTATGCTATGTTTAATGGTTGTCCCCTGCATTGAGGGTAGCATTGCATCTACAGTGGCTGCTTCACCTTCTAAATGGAGTTAAGTGTGACTAGTTCATTGAAACTCTTTGGGGCTAAGTGTGATCAATTCATCAAAACTCTTCCTCATTTTGGTCAAAATGATATAATCTGAGGAAAGTTGTGTGGGAAAAATGTCACCTTTTGACACCCCTTACCCATTTCCAGTATTGCTTATTTCTAGAATGCAACTTCTCTGCTGCATAAAGTTGACCATTCACATTGAACCAGGATGGAGTGGGGCATGATTAACAACTACCAAAATTTCCTACCCTACAATTAAGTTTGTCCTTCTTCAAGATAACCTTTGTTTGAAGTTACCTCAACAATATTGCATTTTTATAGGCCCGATCTGGCTGAAACTGTTCTTCACCAAAAAATAAGCCTTGGAGAGAAAACAAATGACTGTGAAGATATTCTTGCAGCTACATGTGCATTACTCAACTCTGGTGGTGGAGTACTAGAGATAAAGTTAGAGAATTATTCACATCTGAGACCTAGTACTTTTTGGAAAAAGTTGGATAGCATTTGGCAGACATTTGAGAACAAATTGGCACCTGCAATACAGCCATTGAGCTACTCTGACCTCATTGACCGTAAAATAGAAAATGATGTGATCTCTTTTTTTATCAAGGCACCAGATCACTTGATTACTTTAGAATACAATTTGTTTCTGGCTGGTGATGCCAGAACACATAAAGCATCTTTCAATAAAACATTAGAGCTGCTTGCAGATACACCACGGTGTAAATTTTCTCTTGAAAAACTTCCTTGTCTGCGTGTAACTTTTGTTTACGAGGAGACACTGGATTTTCATGAGTCAAGAGTAGTTCAACTTAAAGATTACAGTTCCAGCTCTCATACAGTAGTAGAGAAAATCAATAAAGAAAAATATGGTATCCAAAAACAATTATCTGCCTTTGCCAATGTAACTGGAGGGATAGCTCTCCTTGGGATATCAGATAAAAGCATTGTACATGGTTATCCTATGGACTTTGACGAATTCAGTTTTATAAAGTGTGAACGAGTAGTGAAGTCTCTCATTGAAGAAATGGAGTGGTGTTGTACTCCTCGGAGATTTACTCACTGGAATGTGAAATTCTTCCCAGTTCAGAATAAGGAAAATCATTTTGTTATTGCAATTTATGTTGCTGGAATGGAAGGTGCTGTGTTTGCTAGAGGTCCAAAGAGCTATAAGGTGGGACAGGACACTGCTCACCTCCTTACCTTTAAAGAGTGGAAGCAACGCGTGACAAGTGGTAAACACATGCTAGAAGTTGTAATGAAAAGAGGAGGTAGGGAGAAAAAGCACCACTCAGTACATGTACATTAACTGTTGCTAAAAAAGGAGCCTAGTTTGCATGGTGTATGTATGAGAAGGGGAAAGGGGTAGTATATATTAGCATGAAGTGTGATAATAAGTCTTACAGAATGTTCAAATATTGTTAAAAAGTAGAAAGGGAAAATTAGCTGTGTGTATATCCCTATCTTTTCTCTTTAATTTTGTCCTAACTGAAGTGCTTTTCTTCAAATAGTCTTGAAAAAGAAGGTAGCAAAGTTTCAAAAACGTTTCCTGGCCAAGGGAGTTTTACTGTCTCCAAAAGACTCTGTTGGAGAAATCAGGGAATCTTTCTTCAAAGGTAAATATTGACAGTTCAAATTATTGATTTTGTGAGAGAGAGAGAGAGAGAGAGAGAGAGAGAGAGAGAGAGAGAGAGAGAGAGGGGGGGGGGGAAGAATAACCTGATGGGAATCAACATAATCCCTGCAAACGCCCTGGTTGACTCTCTTCGAACCCTTATTTCCTACTTCTGTCACAAGTACAGTCTTTGATAATCTCCTCATTGTATTTACAATCTTAAGTTTCAGAAGGATGTCCAATTTATCCAAGAGGTTTTGAAGAAAACCTACCAGAAGAAGCAAAGTTAATTGTAAAATTGATCCAGCAGAGGCATGCTTCCAGCCGTGCTTGTATTGTGGCTGCCCTATCCTGGCGTGCTTGCATAAAAAGAAGGGCAAGAGATGAAGCTTGTCAGCAGGATATCTTTTGTGATTTGCTTCTATTTGATTGTCAACTGGGAGGTTTACACCTTTTTACCCTTATTAAATCATGCTCTACCGTTGAGCTGGGCAAGTCCTATAGCTACGATGTTGCTAAAACCTTGAAGAAAGCCCTTGTTCTTGATGGAGGCTGCTATGAAAGGTTCTACATTGGCTACCATGTGGTACATTGCCACCGTTGCAACTCTGAATTTCAGCCTGAGTTCTGTTCAAACCTGGGAAACCGTTACCCTAGCGAGTACACGTGTCAGGAGAAAGAGGACAATGAAGAAAAGTTGAACGGGATTCTTGAATCATTGATAAGCATCTTAGCCGCAGTACCATCAATCCTGTCCACAAAGGAAGAAATCTGCTTCTACAATCTGCTGACTGAGGAACAGTTTGAATTATTGTACGATGAAATTAACCACTCTAGAGAATTGTGGATAAAGGGTGCACCTGGCACTGGAAAGACTCTTGTGGCTGTCGAATTCATGAAGGAACTCCGTAACCGTGACCCCAGCCTACGCAAGGAGGAAATATTGTATGTATGTGAGAACGTTGGACTCAGGCATCAAATAAGGTAATTAGAAAAAAACTAAACGCATATTTCTAGCTTACAAATGTACTGGTTCGTCATTAGTCCTAACCAGTCATTTTTTTTACATTGCTGGTTACGTTTTTAAGGTACCAATACACTGTATAACTACAGCGAGTTTTAGGGTTGGCCTTAACCCTAAGGGCAAAAGACAGGGGTATTTGTTTTCTGTGTATCTGTAGGGTTTTTGGAAACGATTTCTTGTAAGGCGGAATGGCTTCAAAGGAGTGACACATGTTGAAAGCCAAAGGTAAGATCGGAAAATTAAAGAAAAAAAAGTTTGAAAACTTCTGCTCTGTAATCTTAAAAGTATTTGGCATGAGAAACAGATTTAAATTTTAGTGGTAGGTACGTTAGATTGTGTTCCGTGCATTTAGTCAAAGTTCACGTCAATGCTGGCAGGAGCAGTCCCTGATGCAATGTGACCCCTTCATAAACAATTTGAAAAATCGATGATGGCAATGGTAATTGGAGTGGTATTGATAACATGATGTCAACTTTTAAAACCACATATGACGATTAGATATATGATCTCTTAGGTTAAGGTTATAGAATAACTAGTAAACCGTTAACGTGACATTCACCGTCACGTATGAATCTATTTGCAAAGCTCAACACATAATACTCTGTGACTCAGTTCGTAAAGAACCGGAGCGCCAAATTGGAATCCCTGTTGGGGGGGGGGGGGGGGGTAGGGGGTTTACTCAGGCTCGTGACAAATCAAGGTCCTTCCTTGTTTGGAGGCTAAGCGTCGAATTTATTATATTTCCTAATCTATTTTCTGAACTATTTTGGGAATGCAGACATAAACGAAATCAAAATCTAGTCAATTCGTTTATACGAAAGATAAAATTTGTAAAAACCCTGATAGGTAGTTTAGCAGTAATTGAAAGCAGTGATGATATCGACGGTGATTATCACTATGATAATAGTTTTTCTTCACCAAATTATGGTTTTTTTTTGCTATAATTTGTTATGAATACTATCATTTGGAAAGCTCACACGAGGGCAATCAGTTCAAAGAAAGTCCTAATATTATGGATTTCTATTGTTAATGTTGGCAGTAATCTTGATTTGTGCAGTACCATGAGTCGCAAAAAGTTCCTCGAAGTGCCCGCCGTGCAAGAAAGTATAACCATGGTGAAGCACGTTATAATGGATGGACTGGAGAATTTTAGAGAGGAAGAGCAGAGATCCTCCACCGGCTGGCTGGAAAAGGGGAGACGTGTTGTTAGCCGCAATTTAAATTGCGGATATCTCTGGCTTTTCTTTGATGATAAACAGATAAATCACAATCTTTACACAGGCATGCCAGATGAAAGGGAACGGGTGCCTCTGAAATGCTTAACAAAGGTTGTTAGAAATTCTCAACGTATCATGGAATATGCATCAAAACGCCACGAACATGGCACAATTCCCTTTGAAATGGGTCATGATTTTAAAGGTGAACACGTTGAAGAGAGAAGCTACCGGAAGGATTGTCAAATTTCGACTTTGAGGGAGACTATCAAATCGATTTACAGTGAAGGGTATAATGCTGGAGATATCGCCATTTTATATGGTGATAAAAATGCTATCCCCCCAAATCTTGAATTAGAATTTCCTCTCGAAAGAATAGTCCGTGCCAGGTGTAATGATGTAAATTGCCTTGTTGTGAGCACTTTTCACAAATACAGCGGACTACAGAGACCAGTTGTCATACTTGTAAATGTTGCATCTGATTGTCCAGGGCAAGGCAAAAATGCCATATACTGTTGTGCCACTCGTGCAATGGTCAAACTCATTGTTTTAACCCAGGATGAATCTTTCTATCCAGGAGAATGGTTGAAACCTTTTTATTGGCGTTGACTTATAGAATTTAGTTTTTGTTGCTTTTATATGACCAACTGTTGTACATTTTCAGTTTTTAGTTTTAAGTATATTCTTAGACTATGGATTACCTGCAAACAAGCAGGTTAAGTTTAAACTCCACGTTACAGAAAGTATTTTATCTAACTTTAACCTATATCCTTTGCAGAGAGTGATGAGAGTAAGATTTGTTCTTAAACCATGCATATTTTCCTACAGTCAACAAGAAAAATTATGTAGAGTATGCACTCTAAAAAAGTCCAAGTTTCAGTTGTAAATGTTAGTCAACATTTTTATTTTTAGCTTTAATATCTAGATAAAGTTAAATTTTTAACATTGTAATGCGCAATTGAAAATTTTATATTGATAATTGCGCAATATAAGTCAATGAATTGTTATTAAATATAGTCTTAAATGGATAAAAATACATATGCAAACTTGCCTGGTGTGACTGATTGAAAATGGAGATTGGCGTTTGCCTGGGTCTTTGCCACGGTGGGGCTCATGAGTTTGATTAGTATCATGATATTTAGCAATTGAATGCGCGCTGAATCATTTCTGGCGTTAGACTTTTGTTTCCTATGCAGCTCAAGTGTGGACTAACCAAAAGAGAAATGTTTCGGAACCAAAAAGTAGCATTTTAGGACCCCCAGACCATTTTTTGTGTCACTTAAAATGGGTCTTTAATGTAAATATTTTGTTACATATATTAACTAATAACACGTGACAGAATTACAGTGTTAAAGAAATTTCTTCTTACATAGACAAAGTTCTTTCTCTTGGAAGTTGTTATCCTACTAGTTAATGATGCTTAACGGTTTAACTCCCAATATCTAATTGTCAATTCGTTCCTTGGTGAATTAGTTATGAGAATTTGGTGTTTTATCAAGATAACCTCTATTTTATGAATTTGAGTATTCCCATTTCCTGTTTGCTGGATAAGCCATGTATAGTATAGGGAGAAGTTTACATGTTAATCCCTTCTGGGAGTTAAAGGGTTACGATCTGGAAACGGACAGTCTTAAAATTGTTTGAATAGTAGTTAAGACCATGAAAATGCCTACTTTTCCCCACCAAGTCGAAATATATAGGGCGTGGGACCCTGAAGATTCCGCGCAACGCTGGTAACAAGACAAATGATGTGTAGGAGGTATCTGCTCAGCGCCCAAGAAGGGCCTTAAAGAAAATTCCCCCCTATGGGAAAAATAGGGGTCGGAAGATTTTGCTTGTGTCACAATAAAATTAACCTTCTGATGCCCCCTTTAAGGCTCTGTAGTATGATCCCCTCTCACTGATGGTAAATTTTGCATAGTTCCCCCTTTATGCTCCCCTGGCAACGATGGGTCCCTGTTCTGTTCTGTTCCCCCTGAAAACGATGTGTTCCCAAAAAATCCCCTGACTTACCTCCATGTGATAACTGGTCCCTAAACGGTTAGACAAAAAGGCGTGCAGTGCTGCTCTGTTGTAGGTGGTCCTTCTCAGATTCAAGAAGATGACTGTTGATGCCGGAATTCGAGCCAAGTCGCCAAACGAACTTGTGAGATTTGCTTCATGTAGCAGGAAAAACTTTTCTGGAAATCTTTGTCCTTACATCAGGCCAGAAAGCAAAAAGACCCACCATGGTTAATAACGTGCATGGGTTATGTTTTCTGACAGATTCCTATGTCATATGTTTCTGCATGGATTTTTGGACCTGTCCATGCAGGATATTCGAAAGCATCGCAGTTGTGTTTAAGTGTCTGATCTTCAGCAAAACCCCATTAATTTATTCAGTTACAAAGTGAGAACACAAAAACAAAAGAATGTGAACGCTTCAGGAGCTCAAACAAAAAAAAACCCGCAGCACCGTTACGTAGTATCTTTGATCCTTGCTAGCATTTCTGACTAATCTCCTTTTCTAACTTTAGCAGAACGTTCAAAGCACAAATATTGTTACCGAGACGTGTTACTCGTGCCCTACTTTTCTCCTAATACACTCGTCAAGGTAAACCTCCGCACCCCCGTCCCTATGACATAGCAGGCATTAGACTAGCTGGCGCTCAATGCTAAACTTGTATAATGCCCTACATCCCAAGGCTAAATTTTTTTGTCTAGTTGAGGCTAATGACCCTGCTCAAACCCCCCACCCCTTAAGAGAAGGTGGTAGACACAAGCTTAACTAAATTCCTTAACTTTATTACATGAAACCCTGGCACATTGGTAACTTTGCTAAGTAACACAGCGAGACAAAGAAAAAGGAAACAGACATACATTAAGTCAGTAGGTGGAAAATGATAACGCCCATCCACAGCGTATCTTAGGCGCCGATCACGATCGCTTCAATATCCTCCCCCTCCCCCCGACATGGGCAACCCACGGGCATTTGACCAACGTCCGTGCCCAGGGGGTGGGGCATTTGAACCTGAAGTCTCAAGTCTTTCCAATACGCGTGTTTTAGTGGAGGAGTTTAGTTTAAAGGTAAAAACTCTACTTTCAGGAGCAAATGGCCTAGAAAGACAATTTTCACATTGAAGATTGATGCTTACGAGCGAAAAACCAACCAGCAACACTACTTTGCTAGATTCTACAACATTTGTTGTTCACACAAAAAAAATGTTTCAATATTGAGAGGGGAGGCAATTTTGACCCAGGAGGGCCGGAATTTGTTGAAGCTTCGAATTGATCAATGCATAACTATGATCATCTTTGTTAAAAAACACAATCTCTTTAAACAATACATGTCAAGTGGTAAATTATTCGTAGAGTTTTTTTTTTAACCTTCCTTAAATGCTCTATTGTTTGTTTCGAAAACTGCAAAAAAGGTAAGTCACCTTGCTGGCTTAAGAGATACGATGGACCAATCTTACCCCATTTATGCCTGCAGCGGCACTAATCACGGGCGTCATTTCATCGGTTCACGGTACAGATTGTAGTTGCTGAAAACTAGGTTTTTTAAAGTAAATCTTAAAAAACATACTTAACAGGAAGAGAGCTTCGAGCCTCTAGAACGATGTAATATATAATTTGTGGAAAAATCACGCAATTTTAAACTAAAAGCGTTCCTCGAGTCATTGCTTTCAAGGTGACAGTTTGCATTCTCGAGTAAAAGACTGCGTGAACGCTAATCTTTTTTCCTCCGATATTTTTTTCTTAATTTTCCCAATTTAAAGGAGACAATCTGTTCACCAAAATTATGCAAAAAAACATAGGTCACCGATTAATTTGAGAGGAAACACTATCCACCTGTTCACCTCGTTCGTTGATTTGAATCTCAGAACGCGCGTGCACTTATTCGCTTGATTACGTGTTATTTATGCGCAGCATAGGATACACAGTGCAATACTAAGGTTCCCAGTGGGAGCAAAATGGTTAAATCTCGGTAGATCCAGCAAAGAGGAAAATCAAAATTTGAACAATCACAGTTTCATATAATGGGTTGAGTGAGGACTTAGATTCATCTTTCTTCGTCCAATCTTCTTTCCACTGAACGGCAGCTACTCCTGGCTAACCTTCAGTTGGCGCTAATCGCAATACCAGTGTCCTTTAGGCTCCCTTGTCTTTCTTGTGATTCCAAAGCAAGAAAAACGGAACCATTCAAATGGACATTGTAACCATAGCAAATAATTTTTCTTCATCTTTTCAATATCATTCCCGTCACCTGATCCTTGATGACATAGATAAGCCCTCAAAGTACCTGATAACGTTAACTGCGGCTCTCCGCCGCCCTTCCACGGAAAATTCCTCACTAATGCCTCTTTATGCCCCGGCCCCGGGGGTGTGGGAGTCTGTGCATTTCAAGCTCAAGGGAAGGAAATGTCACCCAATACGTTTTATAATCCATCCGATCGTTTTGCTCCCGCGTGATTGGTCTAAACGCCGCATGTGACTGAATGTCTCCCAGCTAAAACTAGGTGATATCCGAGAATATCACCGAGGCGATACTCCCCAATTATCAAACCTTACGTTCACTGCGACAAGTCTTCGTTTCAAACTTAATTCAAGATGAAAGAGGGTTTTGTGGTTGTTACAGGAGAAGGGAAATCTCTATTTGTTCATTAAGTCGTACTAGAGAGCACTCAAAAGAAAACATTCCACGCTACATACAGTAAGCTTTTCGCTCACTGTTTACAGTTTTCCCCGAGCTTCGCTCTCGGAAAACTGTTCGCATCTTGGAATAGATAATTTCCGCATCTTGGAATAGATAATGTCCGCAGACAAAAATATCCGCCGAGTAGAGGCTATTGTTTATCTCTCCTTCATATAGTCATATTTTTGTGTGCACTAATAAATCAACAATACCATGACCCCCCTATAGGACCTGACCTATTTCCTGTCAAGTGGCAGTGAGTTCTTACTCGTCCTCATTTGCTCTACGGAAGTCGTTGTCCTTAAATTTGTGGAATCTAAAGAAAGGACCGGATCGTCCTAGATTGCTCATCGGAGGATTTAAACAGTTCACTACTGTTCTTCCTGGCAGCAGCTAAGCCGCTAGGGTGAGTATTAAGGCGAATATACCAGCTTAGACTGTGTCTACAATCGGAACTTCATCGACGCTTACTCGGCTTAACCTTGGGCGAGATCTTGATGGAATGAGGCCTATCTGGCAGTGTACTCAAGGTTTTTATTGTACTGAGTTTAAATTTTCGTGGATTTCGAATAGACTAGGAGTTCAGAGTTACTTTCATACTAGAGAAAGGAAACGTCTTCGAGTACTTCCGTGTGTTCACTTGTAGCGTCCAAGTTCGATGGTTAGGTTGTCATTCAAGAGTTCGAGATTGTGTCATATTCAAATGTAGATTTCATTATCTGGAGGAATTTGATTGACTTGATCAATATAAAGTCTTACGCGTTTCTCTTCATTTTCTGATGTAAATTAATGTTCGCTAGATAATAATATAATAAGCGATCAATTAGTAAATACAACAACTGTACCATGATCTTTGCCCAAAGTAATATTTTATCCTCGCTTTCGAATGTCTTCCCTCGCGTTCCATTCCATACAATGTACATCCCATCTAGTTCAGATACAGCAATCGTGCGCATTTAAACAATTGTGTAATAATTTCATTTACAGTGGAACTCGTTATACCTATATAATATTTTATTATCTGCAGGTAGAGGCCAGAGGGCCTTCTGACCCACAATGTCGAGTAACTCAAATCGGGTTGGTATCTCTTTGTGGATCAGTGATCTGTTTAAACTAATTTATGCAAGTAGATTTGTTCAAAAAATATTCTTGATGGTTTGTTATTACAAATCAGTGGTGTTAAGTTTATTGTAATTTCTTCTATTATTCTTGAATCTTGGGGGGTATGTTAGTTTTCTGTTTCCAATGCAGATTGTATTGCCAGAAGATTTGATTAAAGGCGCTACCGCACTGTTTTTCCTTGAAGGAAAACCTTGACCGAAACTTACTAAGTTCACCATTAGTTAATCCTGTTTTTATCTTCATCCTTAGCAGTTGCTTTTCCATTCAGCTTGTTATAGTCCCTCTTATTTATCAAAATTTTACAATCACCTCTAGGTTTGAGGTAGTTTTGCATGATGCAAGTCTCAGAATATCATTTTGCAGCTGCTTTACAATGGCGGCTTGTTTTTTGGCCATTGTAGCTTTATTGCATGTTTCAGCATCATCATTTTCTTCTTTCTTGGTGAGACTTATTTTTTAGGCTCAAGTTTGTTTATTCTTTAATGTTATCCTCTCTCCATTTTTTCTTTTCATCTCTCTTTCTCCCTCTTTGTTTTAGTACCTTGCAGGAATTACATAATAAGTTATAATAACCACAAGATATCCCCATACCATAACAGTTTGTGTCCTTTTTTCATATTTAGGCAGTTCTGATGGGACTTAATGGCTGATAAGATGCTGGACTTAATTTTACTGACTCTATAACCT